>NW_016160516.1:0-63429 GCF_001687245.7 Rhagoletis zephyria | reverse complement strand
CAGCCAACTACTTTTCAAACGCCTTTTCCACCTCACAGCCAGCATGCAAGCAACTCTATGCCATTTGCCACACCATGTGCACGCACGCACTCACGTTGCGCTTTCACACTTCATCATTTTGTCTATTTACCTTGTCTTGCCACGACGTTAGTTTGTCTCCAAGCAGAGTTGCATGCGCGCGCATGTGGGTGGCATGGCGTACAAGCTGCTTTGCAGCTTTCAACCATTTTCAAATGTTGCACATCATATTTGCAACCTCTTGACGTTCGCATCCATGCGCGTGGTGCAAGCGACGTTGTATGGAGCTGAGTGCGCGGTGCCGCCGGATGGAAGGGTGGCGGCGACGACATAAAAAATGCGCGACGCGGAAAACTTTGCACTGTCAACACATTAATGCTACGTAACAATTTCGTGCCGCTGCAAGCCGCGATGCGCATCCCTGCCGCACCTCATTTATGTGCCGCACTGTGCATTTGAATGGCACGCTACCGCCTGGCGTGGCGTGGCGTGCGTCGCTGCATTGAAACTTCTTCATTATTCACCACTGAATGCAGCATCGGAATTAGTTGGTGCTTCCTACAAGTTGAGGCTATTGAAGTCGCTGCTACTTTAGCTCCAGCTTGCTTTCCTATTGACATAACGGGAAATTGGCCATTAGTTGTAGACAGCGTTAAGTGCCCCATCGCAGCCTAGCCTAGCGCACCTCACCTTCGCCCATTTGTGGCTGCTTTCCATCACATGTCATTTGACTGAATTACTGGGATGGGCTCTCGCTCTAGGCGCAGTTGTTTCTGTAATTTATGTTTACAGCGGTGAAATGCCAGTGCCATTTGCCCCATTTGCCACAATCGCAACTTCCAGTGCCCGCGAGCAGGCAATAAGCGGAAAGTGTTGACAATTTTCTACGATTTTTTGCATCGTAATTTCAAATGCAAATTAGTAGCACTGACATGGGCTTGCAGCATCAACAGCGGCTGGCACAAATTGCTGCTGCCGCTTCGGCAAATAGGCAAATTTATTACAGACTGCTAGATTGGCAGGCGAATAAGTTATTTATTTGGTGGCATGTTTGAGCACCGCAACAAATGGCACCAGCTCAAACACTGCGACGCATAAGTAGTGCTTAAGCGTCTCCACCACACGTATGTACCTTCACACTGTTGCAAGAAGCGTTAAGTGCTTGCCTCAAGCGATTACACCACTTCGCAGTCAGCGTGGTTGCAACTCCTTCATGTTAACGGGAATACTTGGAATTCCGTCGATCTTCGAACAACAATGCAAACAGGCTTACAAGTGGAAAATGGACAATGCAAATTGATAGATATATCGAACACGGGAACACTTAAGTGACCCACTTGCTGCTGCTGGCCAGGCAGCTGTCTTCAACTCGCTAATTTATGCATCGTCACGTGCTGGCCATAGCCTCCGACAATTATTGCTTTTTATGACTGTATTTTGTGGCGCGTTGATACTTTGGTAATCTGCCTGCTTGCAAGCGAATTCGACATGGAAGCAAACGACATTCTTTGATTTTGGAACGAATGCTTTAAAGTGTCGGCCCATCTGTGACTTACCGGACATTTTCGAAGCTGCATGTAGAAAGGTAGAAAGAGAACTCTGGAAAAGAGTAGGAATGAAAGAAACGATCACACCTCCAAAGAGCCACAACTCAAAATTAAAACACAAATCGTAAAGTGTTCTTTTATCGCTCTTGAGAGGGTTGAGAGATCATTACATATATGGGAGTATTCAAGATTCTTTATCTCAACACGAACTACGGTATTTGGGCAAGGAGGTAGGTGTTTTCATTCTATTTCGTAAACACTTAAAGGATTATCCATAAAAACCGTTAACTCCTTTTCAACACTACGGCTTGCTGGAACTGCATATTCCTAATGAGCTCAAGTAAGCTCAAGGCATATTGAACAGAAACATGGAGCAGTCTAAGAAATTTTTGTTTGCGTTTTACTCTAAAATGACAAATTTCAGTTTATACTACAAGATCAACATCAATATCCCCAGACAGCTGGTTTTTTCTCTGCTGCTGCTTGGGCGATCTGAAACTTAATGAAATTTGTTTAATGAGATGGCGAACTCTTATCGGCTATAGCGTAGGCATCGCTGCCCTATCGCCAACTTCCTCTAGCTCTAGCAAAATTCCGCCAATTGTTCAACCCAAGGTCAAGCAGATCCCTCAGCGTTTGGTCCTTTCATTGCCTTCGTGAGCGCCCTTGCTTTTGCTATCCAGCGCATAAATACATACAACTTCGTTTGGCCTCGCACAAAGTTCGCTTCGGCCGACCGAATTGCTCTTAACAGCTGGCATAAACGCTCGACCTTCTCTTCGCCACAGACTTTGAAAACCTCATCAGTGGTGCTCATATTATTCCCGGCGATTAGGAATTGCTGAAAGTTCGCAAAGGTCCGTTGTACGTGCAGCTTCTAGTTGAGTTCAGGAGTTCTCGGTGAATTTGAGTCCGGACTGGTCTCAATTCAAACTGGTTTAGCCGATATGAAAGCTCTGTTGGCATATTTAATAATAACACAGGCCCACAAAAAAAATCTATGAAAGGTTCCTTTGACCAAACCTAGTTTGTTATATGTTTTTGGAGTCGCTGAACACGAATCTGAAGTCCGTTTTGCTCCATCACGTCTGGATTTTTTCTAACCTCAAAAAGCATCTCGGATTTTACGTGACAGAGATTCGTGTTCAGCGACCCCAAAAACATATAACCTGTGTAATTTTTTGTACGTATTGGTGTTGTTACACATAAAGAGACGATCTACAGTTCTACGCCACAATAAATGGATTTTATGAGAAGTGTTTTCATGGCATAAATACACTCGGAGATTTGCCATTGCCTACCGCGGGGCGCCCGCTGATACATAGAATACACTTTTTCTAGTATAGATATTGCTTGGACCAAGGATCGAACCCTAGCCCTGCGGAGTTATAGTACGCACTTCTAACCACTCAGCCACAGCCACCGTATCTATTTATGTCAACTAAATTACTCGACCACTATGCGATCCTAACCAACGTAAGCTTCAAATCTTTTCGTCACAATGATTTCTTCTGAGCTAGGGACACGATATCGAACTGAAAGTATCGATATGGTACTCATTTAAAGTATCGCTGGAAAAATATCGGGTACCTATTAATATCGGTCCGCTGTGGTGTAGTGGTAAGCAGTGCGCGCTTTCACTCATCAGCACCTGGGTTCAAACCCTGGTCAAAGCAACATCGCAAAAAATATAGAAAAAGGTTTTTTCTTAACAGCGGTCGTCCCTCGGCAGGCAATGGCAAACCTCCGAGTGTATTTCTGCCATGAAAAACAGCTTCTCATAAAAATACAATCGCCGTTAGGAGTCGGCGTAAAACTGTAGGTCCCTCCGCTTTGTGTGACAACATCAAGGCGCACACCACAAATCGGAGGAGAAGCTCGGCCAAACACTAACATATTTTGTAAGCGCCTATCTATTATTTTTACACGTAGTGATTGAGACTTAAAACACCGAGACCGCGTGTTCAAATCCCGCCACATGCAATCCTAACGATAGTAAAAAATTTCTGTTCTTTAAAGCCAAATTTATATCGGTAAGAGTTGATAATCAGATAAGTCCTGAAAGCAATTTTTTCGCATTCTCTTCTGTGTTTTCTATTTGCTTCCAGACTAATTTGAGTTTATGACATTCGATACGATACTAGGATTCTGGTACTCGATTCCAAAAAATATCGTTTTAAAACTACCGAGTAAAAAATATCGGTATCGAATACCAAATGTATCGATATGGTATCGTATCGTATCGAAATTCGTGTCCCTATTCTGAGCACAATAACTTTACTTTACTCTACTTTAAAGGCAGTGTCCCACGATTGGTACATTTGTACAGATTTGTACATTTTTTATATTGGGCTATTGGTAAAAAAAACAAAAAAAAAAATTTTAAAATTTTGTTTGTACCCACCATGCAAAACATGAGAAATAGGCAACAATCGTCAATGGCAACAAATTGGCGACTCACCGATTTATTGCTGTGGTGACAAATCGGCAACATCACTTCGTTCATGTCAATTTTGAATAAAAAAGTTCTCAAAAATTCCGAAACTTATGAATATGGCGTCAATAGTACTGGCCAAAAGCGTCTAAATTATGCCCAAGGACAAGATTGAAAAAATAGGAAGTCTCACAGCGAGAAAATGAATTAATTCCGATTGTAAGTTGCAATTTGGTATACAAAAAAATAAATGAGGTATTAAAAAGAATAAAATTATTCCAAATATCGCCTGAAGCGATAAGAAAAGGACTCATTCAGGTAATAAGAAAACGACTCGCCCAGGCGAGTTGCCTTCGGCGGACGTTTTAGAGCGACCGGTAATAGGAAATCGATTCGATGGCAATATTACCGGCAATAAATTTGTTTCCGAGGGCAACACGTTTTCTTATTACTGGCAACACAAATTGTTTGGTGGGTAGTCACACGATAGGTACAATACAGCGACGTTTTATTGAAAATTTTTAACAACAAAATATTTTCCGTGATTGGAATAAAGAATAAATATTTGTTCATTCACACGATTGGGATATGATTTGAACCAATATTTTAGGAAAATTCACAATCGTGTAACACTACCTTAAGGCAGAACCTAGCTTCGTCATTTTAATTTTAATGTGGAATCAAAAATAAGCATTTCAGCGGTTATTCGTATTTTTAACACAAAGGCCATTTAAAGTTTTAAATTGTACGTATGTCGTATTCTCTTTACTTTTGAATTTTCGCCCATTCAATACATAACCGCCTCTTCGTGCGATATTTTTTCTGGTGACTTTCCAGCTTAACTGCGTTGCGTTGCAAAATAAAAATAAAAAACAAAAAAAAAAGAAATACGTAAAGAGGCAACTTACCTGGATGGCGAATAGGGCGAGTAGTGCGGTGTATGCGCTGAGTGTGAGTTCCGCAACGGGAACCCGGGCATTACCAACGGCTGTGAGCCGCTCATCTGACAATGCGGTCCCCCCGGTCCATTCATGCCTGGCCCACCGCCACCACCGGGCACTCCGCCGCCCCGGTCGATGCCGCCGTGACCCAGCGTATTGTTGCCTGTTGACATACTTTGCGCCATCTGTTGTTGATGCCCGCCCGGCATTGGACCCAATCTGCCGAGAAAAAAACGAAAATGGAAAACAAATTTAATAAATATTTATTTACGAGTATAAAGTCAGTTGAGTTGTTGTACTTATTACAATGTTTGTTGTACTCGTTTGTGCTTATATTTGTAGGCATATTTGCAGTTGAAAATGCGAGCGATGCGCCCTGTTGCATAATACTGCATATACATAAAAACAACACCACCAACAACAGCCAAAAGCCGGGAAAATGCAAAACACAAATGGCGCTGCCGTTGCTTTGGGCGCTGGGAAATTCGTCGGATGCTTCGTTGTTTTATTGACAAAGCACACATACACATGCATGCACTTGCGCGTTAGTGTGCGCGAGCGTTTACGTGTGTAGGCATGCGTGTACGTGTGTGTGTAATTTTTTATGCAGCAATTGTATGCACGCGCGTGCAAAGTAAAAATGGCCATTATGGCGGGAGTTAAGTAAAGCGGAAATTTTAAATTAAAAAACATAAATCAATAGGGCGCACAAAGCCCGGCCGCCCTAGTGCCCCGCCCGCCCGCTCCACCGCAGCAACATCCCATGGTGGAGCGCCAATCGAACGTCCGGCGGCGTAGTGCGGCATCTGGCCAAGCGCCATTTCCATTGTCCATTGTTGTTTTTATTTGCGCTTTTTTCGCACCATTGTTGCATCTGCGCCGTTAGTGTTGCCCTGCATTGTTATCGATGGCTGCTTTTTTGTTGCTTTTGCGCGCCATATTATCGGCAACATTAAACGGATGTGCGCCTACGGGCACTCGGCCACACGATTACAGTTCAGTGGAGCTGCTCTCTTCGACTTATTTATTTTAATTTTGTTTGCGTTGAATGCTTTTATTTGCCTGTGTTGTATTGCAGGCTACAACTGCGCCAAAAAGTTGGCACTTTGTTGTTGTTTGGGCACGGAACTTTCAGTTTATTTATTACAGCTTCGAGGCATTTGTCACAGAGGACTTTGGCCGAAGCACCAACTTTTCACTGATTTGTAGTATGAAATATGCAGTGTATAGTATTAGGCGCGACAGCAGAGATTACGCTCATCGACAAGAAGCACACAAAGACCTGGGCACATCCATAAATTTCCAAGCATTTGCGAGAGTGCCACAGCGAACATTTTGCGCTGATAATTATTTCGAATAACGGTCGATAAAATGGTAACAACCTATTCGCAGGACATACTAAGTGATCTAAACAAATTCAAAAATAAGTTTCGGACATCACTGCACTAGTTTCCGCTCGGCTATTTATTCTGAATTTAATACGCTCGCTTTTCAAGGGACGCTCGTTTCCACTTTGATTAAATACATATACAATTACTTCAGTCTCTTGCTCTCCGTGTGGAGGGGTCAAAAATTCCCGCATGCATGTTTAAACCAATTTCACTCTCTTCGAGACTCGACCGCAACATCAAAGCTCGAACTTTCGTCTGCGAAAGTCCAGTCAACTCCATCGCACAAGTGCAGCTCATCGCCAAATAGCCGCATCAACCACAGCCATAGGAACACAGGAGCTCTGCAACTTGATCGCCACCCCCATTTTCGCATATATGTATGTATGTATACATATTTATATGCTTATATGTGTGGGTCAATGCTTTGCAACTAGTATTGACCACATCCTGCCTTCATCTTCCTTCTGGCCGCTTGTCAGCTAAGCGACTCACTTAAGCAGTCTGCCCAACGTGCAGGAAGGCAGAAAGCTGGCCTCGCTCGGCCTGTGACCACATCAAAACGCTGGCATAGACTCGCTTTATGGTCGAACAACTTAATTCAAATTGCTTAAATCTAGAGTTTTGTTGTTAATAAATCACCAGCACAGGCATTCAGACACATACAAGTCATACGTCGACGATGAGTGGCAACGAAATGAACTGCTAGCCACCCAACTCAGAGAGCTCAGTTGAACCGTAGGCACCACACAAGTTCCGACTTGAACTCCGAAGTTTGTGTGTGTGTGTGTGTGTGTGTGTGTCTGGCAGAATGCAGTAGCTCGGGGGGTAACATACATATGCAAATTTGTCTACTTGGACTGCCAACTTCGTGCAGGTTTAAGTCACAACACACACAGGCATTAAACACACGTACGTACGGGCTTTTTGCAACGGCCTAACTGAAAAGCTAAAACACACATATACCAAAATTCATGTACTGAATATTGTGTAGGGAAAAGCAAAGGGGCCGGTGGCATGGACACCGCGACGGTATTAATAAATTAGAACCCATGAATCAGTAAAAGTGGCAGCAGCTGGCCACACAACCCTTGGAAGAAGGGCTACTGGAAACTTTTTAAACTACATAGCGGGTGGTGCTAAGCTGTTGGATAGAATTTAATAAATTCCATTGCATATATTTAGGTGTTTAAGCATGCTACGTGACGAAAGTAGTCATTCACCTTGCCGGCCATTCGTTTTGAATTGTTGGCGATGATTTAACGAGCAAAGCGAAATTACGGAGAGTAGAAAAGAAATAATTGAGCAAGATTATAGTCGTATCAAACGGTCTTAATTTTCTAAAAAAATCAATAAATTAACATTTAATCGGACAAAATAATTGTGGTTGTAGGTTGGATTCTATGCCTGCCTATAACAGAGCAATTCGGGCAACTGTCTTTCAAAGCTCTTTTCTGTCTTTCGCAAGACTAATCGAAAGTCTTAAGGCCAAATCAAGCCATTGATGCATTTTTAAACATTGAGAAATTTTGACACTGACAGAGTGGTGTTGTTTGGAAAATTTTTTATTGAGCTGAACTCATTCTGCATAAAGTTTTTAAACCACAAAATCTAAAACTGAAAAGAAATCTAAATTACAGAAAAAAAATAACATAAAATAAAAAACCCACTGCCCGACGACTCGAACCTCAGATCTCTCGAATAGTGCTCCAGTGCTTTGCTCGCTCGGCCACGGCGACTGTTGGTGCAGCACGAACAAAATGACATATGTACATTTAGAATTTGGGATAACCTGAGCAGCACTGCCAGCTGCCACTGCTGTATTGTGAGTCGCTTCATTGGACACCACACTTTCTAAAAAAAACAGCTGATTTCGAAAAACTTCCACTGCCACTGCCACTGAGTTGTTGGCTGGACAGCCAAGGAGCAGATGCTGAGATGATTTCATCTCATCGTCTTAACTGTTAGATTAAAAGTTTGGGGCGATGTTTAACCTTACCCCATGGATTCAAATCGCACTACCTCCAATCTCGAGACGTGCGCTTTGTTTGAATTTAAGAGATGTTTGGACCATTATTGATCTACTCTTGGCCAAAACGACTTATCCACCTTGCATTCTAAAGTTTTTGCTAAGATATCGCTGAGCTGACCTTCTGATAGAAGGGATCAAGGATAGCCCCTCATAATTTTCTGTCGCATCATCAACGATCAAAACGCTTTACTTGCTGTCTCACCATCGATGTATATCGCATATTCACAGCCAAAACAGCGGCTACATTCCTCGCATAAGGCACCTCTTAAGACGTTTTCTATTCAACTTTGATCCATTCGTGAATAACCTCACTTGCCCTGACGCCGAAGATTTCAAAATATTTTGCGCGGCGTTAACCGCTAGTGTGGCAACGACTGAAGTGTCCCCCTTATTTCAATCAGGGAAGCTCTTTTCGCCACCTCCAACAGCTTCACAATGCTTATCCTTATCTTGTGCATTTCATCCTTACCCTTTGGCTTCCAGGCTAGCTCGCTTTCCAGGAACAATTAGATCTTTGGAATAATTTGACGACCTTGCTTAAATTCATAAAGAACGCAGGGCATACAGATGTACTAGGAGATGAATCAAACCGAGCAAAATTCAATTTAAACTCTCGCAACACTGCAGGATGAAATATTAAGGAGGTGGAAGCAGAGTGTGTTGCTTTGCATTCATCAACGTGACATTTCACCAAAACAGTGTCATCGCCGCAAGTCCACTATGCCATTGTTTTGCCTGATATGTACATGTACATATGTAGCGTCCGCTCATCGAATTCAGCATAAATAATCACAATATATTTATTTCTATGCCTACCGCCAAAATGTATTTAAGTGAATGCTTCGGGGAGGCTGGCTGTGAGGCTGCATCCAATCGACAAGTAAATAGAACTGTTCTACGGCGCACAGCCAAAGCTCAACATATATGTATAAATTGTATCCGCAACGTCGAGGACGGAGGCACCCACCAAAGGGTCACTGTTATGTGTACGAACAAATATTGGCACTAAAGTGGAACGGCAGGGGAAGGGGGTGCGGGCGGTCGACGAGCGCCAGGATAATCAATTATGTGCGCACACTTTGCGTTTCGGTTTGCGCGTGACAAAATGTAAACTCCGCCAATGTTTGCCGTGCATGAGTGTTTGCGGTTCCACCTGACAGAGTGTGTGGTTGGGTGCGTGTTGCGGCCAGTCGCCGCCGATTATTGATTTTTGCTTTTAGTGAGTGTTTCATGTTCGATGCCGCGAAATAAATTCCAGGCATCAAACGCTGTTCAATGCCGCTTCATGCACCTCAACCGGCGCTGGCGTAAATACTCGATATTCGTATAAAGCAATTGCCCCGATTGATAACTTTTCAACGACGCAAAATTACAGCATTTAAAGTTACTTAAAGCGCAATCAAAACTTGCAAACTCCAAAAAAAGAAGAAGACCCCTACAAAAGCGTCACAGCAAGCATTTTAGTCCGAATCGTTTTAAAGTAGGAAAATAAAACTTCAGCTGGTCATTCACTTTGCGACGTTATCTGCGAGAACAAGTGCACATCGACATGTGAGCCATGGCCCATGAACGAACGGAGTGGCAATGAAAGAAATCGACACAAGGACATGCGGACAATGTCACCAGCAACATTCAGCATAAATTTGATAGCAACGCATCGTCCAGACGTCCGCTGCAGCACCCTGGACCCCCGGCAGCGGCCTTAAAAACAGACTGTGTCCTTTTACATCGGTGGCCGGCAAGAACTCGGCCTGCTCGGTACTTTAATCAGCTGCATCATCTGCAGAGGCATCAGCAGCGGCCATTCACAGCCACGGACACGTAGCGCCATTGTCGGTTATGCAAACATTATTGAGATAAACGAATTATGAAATGCAAACACAGACACAACACACTCACACTCACACTCACACGCGCCAACATTCGTTCGCATGCCCAGATTCGGCCGGATTGCATGCATTTGCATACATAAAGAAGGGAGACGAAAAAACTTGGGGAGTGGCAGCGCACAAAAATTTCACAAAAAAAAACTTAATATCTGGCATACAGCTTGTCTGTGTGTGTGGGTGAGAGTGTG
Organism: Rhagoletis zephyria; assembly: GCF_001687245.7. Classification (NCBI taxonomy): domain Eukaryota; kingdom Metazoa; phylum Arthropoda; class Insecta; order Diptera; family Tephritidae; genus Rhagoletis; species Rhagoletis zephyria. Next base: position 52,992 of record NW_016160516.1, on the reverse strand, counting down.
AATATTTGGTAGGTACAAGTGCTTTGCGCTCCTTTGCACACAGCACAAAATATACTCAAACCATCGGACGAGCACAGGACGACAGCCCGGAAGCATAAAGCGAAAAAATCTGCGCTAGTAAATTTGTTTACTGGCTCCACTACTCATAAACGCACACATATTAAATTTAATATTAAATAAATGCACCCTCGACAGGGGCGGGAAAAAAACAAAAAATTGCATAGAGCCAAAAAAGTGGGAAGGAAACGCTGAATCATGTGCGCTCCCACGAAAAAGGTTCTTCATATATTTTGCGTAAGAGCTGAAAGCGCAGCGAACTTTGGCTAATAAACAGAGAAAATGGCCGTCGACATGCAACAAAGTGGAAAAGTTACAAAATTGCTCACTCAAGCCACCGCACCGTTTGCGTGCTGCATTGCGCCTAAATTTATGTTGCAAGAAGCGCAGAAGAGGGCACTCGCCATACCGTTCGCTGCAGTGTCAAAGGTCGACGTTGGCACAGTGGGATGAACGCCTGTCAGCCGCAACCGCCGGTCTCTTTGCAACATGGAACAGATCGGACCAGCCACTACGTCGACTTCCTTTGTTTGTTGTTGTCGACGTCATATTTTTTGAGCAATTTAAATATTCGTTTATGTTTTAAATAAGGTAAACGGTAAAGCGCCTAAAAGTGCGCTGCACAGCGTAAAGCCCGCGTGTTCGTGCCGCTTCGGAATTCGCAGTGAGACCGCCGCAACAAAAGCAGCCACGCACCACATTGTTTAGCAGCAGTCTAGTAGACAAGACAAAAAAAAACAAGAAAATAATGTAAATTTGTTTTGCCTAAAAAACACAAAATTGGTTGGCTCTTCTGCTGGCGTTTGGGCTGGGCTATGTGGTGTCTCTCCGTCGTGGCGTATTTTGTATTTATCCAACATTTTTGCTCAACACAATAGAAGTCTAAAAATACCACCGAGAGCGCATACCCACAGAACGACGGAAGCGTTTCACTTCCGCACTTCACCTGACGCAGTTGGGCTTCTGGCGAGCCTGATCTTCAACCTGGTTGATTGTACTTCAAAGGTTGTTTCCAACATACGTATGTATATGTTAATGTATTTGTATGTACTCGTAAAAATATTTCATAAAAAATTCATAACAAGCGAAACTTTTAAAATGCGCCACACGCACCACACATTTGGCGTTGAAGATGAGTGCATGGATGAACAAACCGTTGTAGTAACTGCTCTTCCCCTTGTAATTCCTCGCTTGGTGTTTATACTTAAAACCCTACTCGCCTGGCTACCCTCGCCCGCAATTTGTCACTCGGCGCCCGTATGAAAACCACCTTTTCGCTTTCGCAAACAAGGGTAAGGAGAAAAAGAGTAGAAGTGGCAGATGAAGCCTTTTGACGGAGGAAAGGGCGAGATATAGAAAATCTGTTTTATTTTGCATCGTTGATGGTGAATTCTGCCGGTCGTTTTGTATTTTTAGCAAAAACCGCCCGCACGTCTAATAACACCCGCAGGGATCCAACAGGAAAAAAATGGTAAACGCGCAACAACAAAAATACAAAATGAAAAAATAGGCAAATGAGCAAAATGTACAACCCAAACGCTAAACGAGACACTAAAGTGTGCGACAATGATCAAAGAGAAAATGCGCGATTTTACGTTTGTTGTATTTTCGAGTACCGCCGTGGTTAAGAGGAATGTTGCCATTTACCTTAGTTATTTGCACAGGAAGTATTTAGCTGATGATGAAAACATTAAATATTTGGATTAGACAATTTGTGTTGAGGGTGAATGAAGTACTTGCCGCTTTCGCTGGAAGAAATTTCAAATTAATAAAAAGACTTGCGCCACACGAGGAAGGATAAACAGATTAGCTTCGCCTGCCGACAGTTCTTCTGTCTTTACTATAGAGTTAACAAAGTGGCGGTCGCTAAAGCCAGTGGATTTTAGGCATGGCTGCTATTCAATAGTTAGCTTTTTTGCGGGATTTCTATAACATATATAACTTGTAGCTAGTTACAAAAAGCAAACTTGAAACTAGTTGACAAGTAATGTAGGAGTAATCCAGGAGATTGTTTTCTTTAAACACGTTTCTATTTAAATATCCTGCACTTCGCAAATACTTTTTCGAATTGAGGACAAATAAAAGGAACATCGAAATTTCATTTATCATTTCGAAGTTATGTCTGACGGAGTTCGAAGATGGGACCAGCTACAGTAGATATGTAGACAAATATGAAATGTAATAAAAAAAAAGAAATTCAAAAAAAATATTTTGTTTTTCCTATAGATATTTTGTGTCAGAAAGTAGTTATTTACAAGTTAATTACATCAAATGCAAAGGTAACCACCCTTGACTGAACATGGACTTGGACTTTGGACTGAGGGCGCACTGGCATCACAACTAACGGAGAGGGATAAGAGTGTCAACCACCATTTAGAAATTAAATTGACTATTCTCTCACTCTATACTATACAATGCATATGTACAATAGGGGTATTCTCGAAGTCTTGCAAGTAGCACGGACTGTATGGAATGCATAAATACTATTCCAAATTTGGAAGAGTACGAGAGCCTCCCATTGCAAAATAGTAGCAAGCAGCGAAATTCTGTATCAAATTCTGATTCAAATACAATAACAAGATACAGCAAAACCAAAACAAAAGAAGTGAGCGAAATTAGAGAAATATGTAGCAATTTCAACAACTAAACAATTAGCACAGGGACGCATTTAACTCGCTATGCTTTTTTTTGCAAAATATATATATATATAGTGGTAGGAAATGTTGTTTCGCATGTATTTTGTTGTTGTGTGTTTGCAAGTTATGCAATCCGTGCAATCCATGCAACGTGCAACAGCTTTGCAATATTTCGAGAATACCCCTAATACAGGCGCAAGATTATATGAAAAAAATACATCCCCATCATGAAAGTCGATCTGTAGACGCACCCTCCATTGCAGCTCAATTCAATTAAAATCGGCTAAGCTAATAATGGCAATGACAAGCTCGTCGGCTTCCATATTTATTTACTTAAAAAAAATCAATTCCAAACACAGCGAGTGGTATTTCCCAACCAAAAAAAAAAAAATATGTGCAACAAGAGCGCAGCGTGTTTGCCCAGCAATAGCAAGAAACATTTCAAATTCGTTTAGGCAACATAATCAGCAACAACAACGGTGACAGCATGAAAAACAACACAAACTGGTACAAGTGTGATGCGGATGAGGGAACATGAGGAAAAGCTCCCGTTGGGGTGAGTGGCCCTCGGGCGAAATCGATAGATGTTTAGACACATTGCCATTGCCGTTGCAATCTTCGAATATGAAGGGTGTGGCATGCCCCGCAGAAGATTCGCAATATCTAAGTTCATAATAATTTCCTCGCTATATGTTTTTAATATTTTTTTCAGCATTTCCAGACAGTGTGCGCCAAGAGAGTTGGCCGAAGGGTGGCTGCAGAAGGCGTACAATAAGTGGGCGTGTGCGTACACTGAAATGATATATTAAATTGCAGGCACAAATTAGATTAGAAAACTGCCAGGGCGAAGCCGAAACGGCGAGCAGTTTGGGTTTGTTTGCTCTGTCCAACCACCACCGCCACCGGCAACAGCAACTACCACCGTAACTTTATTATTAAAGTATGAAAGACAGCAGCGGCCATTGCAAACACCCGGCAAAAATAAATAAATAAACAAACAGTCGTTGAAAAAATAATGATTATAATATTTGAAATATTTTGCTAGATTGACATTTTACTGATTTGACACAGAGATGTATTGTGGGCATTTGGGACTAATCCCTCAAAGCCGTCCATTGTTACGCACGTTTATGTGCCGCAAAAAAGTCCACGAAATACGAGTCGCTTCTCGACGCTTGCTGACATTGAGCCCTTTAGTCCATTGTTATTGCATTCGCTTCCAGCAAATCAAACTCCTCAGCTTAATCGTCTAATCGGCGCTGGGGAGAAATTTGCCCGTCGTTTTGCTTTTGGTAAACCAGTTTTGGGTTTTTCACGAAATTCGGGGCAAAAGCACATTTCCGACCATCTGCTACTAAACCACTGCAAAATTATTGCAATAAATCGTATTTGCGTTTCTTTAGCTGGTGCAATGGCGCTTAGACAAAATGCTAAGTAGTTTGGTAATAAAATTAAGTTTTGCACCTTCCGCCAAAAATATTTGAAAGGTTAAAAGTCTATGACTCAGAAAATACATTTCCTTAAAATAAGAAACCAGTTTCCTTCTTCTGTGGCGTTTTCGTTTCTACAAAAAAAAGTTGCTCTTTGATTGGCCGGTTCTTAGAGTTTTTGCTGAGAGAGCAATGAAAAGGTAAAATTTTTCGGTAGAAACGAAAACGCCATTAGAGTTTCTGTTATTCCTTAATATTACAAAAAATTTACTTAATTTGAGAAGATTTTTCTTAATTCGAGTCCGGCTGGAGGTAGCTAGAGTAAGGTAAGTCCATTATTTAAATTCGAATATAAATTACAAAGGGCGTGTGTGAATCGGTAACAAAGTTCTATGGGGAAAGCTGTTGAATAATATTTTAACTGTGGTGAGACAGTTTTGCCAATCTGCTGTGTGAAATGAAATATTTTTTGACAGCAGTAAATTTTTGATAACCGCAGATTTATGGGGAATAAAATATTACAAATTGAAGTGAAATTAATATTTTAAGAAAACATCTACCATCGTTGATTGCAATTCATCAATTTAAGCTTTTATTTAACGAAAAATTACCCACATCAACAACCTTTGCGATTGTTAAAATTTTCTATGCATTTGTCAAAAATTTCACTCCTGAAATTTTATTCACCTCATAGTTGTCAAAAATTTACTTGCCGCGAACTTTGTTACCGATTCACACACGCTCAAATTGTAAAAATAATTTTATGTGTAGTAAAACCTAAATATTCAAATACCATAAAAAATAAATGAGATACATTTTTTAATACAACTTAAAAATGTACAATAAAAAAATTTATAAAAAAAAAATCCTGCTCTGGGACTCGAAGCTTGTATCTCTCGACTGGCACTCCAGAGCGTTTGCTCTTTGCTGAAGAAAGAAAATAGTACTGAAAACTAAGGAATTGCGTTTTCCTTAGACTGAGTTTAATCGTTTACTCAATATTAAGGCATCCATCTTTGGAACCATTTCAAGGTAATATTTCCTTAGAATAGGTAATACACTTTTTCCCTAGCATCAAGGAATGTTTTTTCTGAGTTTGGAGTTTAAGAAATACCTTAATCCCTTATAAAAAACTTCAGAAGAGCGACATTTAACAATCTTAAGTACGCCCGTATGAATATACCTATATATATATATATAGAAACATGTGTTCATAATCAAATACATATCTATGGAGTAAGCATTTTTATTAAATAGATCACCTCCATTTTATCCAACAACAATTGGCCAACTTCGTTTCAAAATACATCAATGTTCGTACACTCTTGCATTTGGATTTGGTAAATACTTTTATTGATATGTATGTATACACATGAGTTTTACCAGAGAAGAAATACTTGGAGTTGTGTTCTCATTTTTTTGAAGCTGAAACATTTAGGTCTACTCAAAATACATATTTAATTGTCTTACCTCGGAAAAGTAAAACCGGATACTTATGGATGTTAACAGTTGCAAAAATATATACACTCACTATTATTAAGATTAGACTTTCAAGTACAAGTATTTCGTGAATAATACTTGGCATACTTTAGATAATCGTACATACTAAATAAATACCAGACCTCAAACATAATGGAAAAATAGTTGTCATTACGATTGTTCAAATGCCGAATTTCCACTAGGCATTGAAATGACAAAAAATTTATGCAATTTAAAATGTCACTTGTCATTTTTTTCATTTAATGCCTAGTGGAAATCCGGCATAAATTGTACAGATACTACTGGTAAAACATTAAAAACCCGGATAGAACTCCTGGTCCATGCTAATAACCTATAATATTTCGCGCCCGTCGTGTCACAAAAAAAAGAAAAAAATGCCTGCAGTTTCCGATCATGCCACTTCGTTAAACAATTTAAATAAATGTTACAACAAAATAGCAGTGCATTCATAAATATACCTATAAATACATACATAACATCGCCATTCTCATGCACTTAATGTTGCATTGTGGCGAACTAATCTTAGCTGGTTGGCGCATTTCTACGAAATTATTTTCTGTTTTTAGGCAACCAGAGAACCGCAACAGCCACAATGTGTATGTATGTACCTACTACGTGCGAGCAGCACTTGAATTGATTCCAGAAGCAGCGTGCCGCACGTACGTACATACATACATCCATGCATATGTTACTTAGTTAACAAAAAATTCCATATTTATGCAGGTAGATAAATAAACCGAGTAAAGCCGCATAGCCTCTTCTCACAGCCGCCGATAGGCATCCCGATTCCACTTGCATTGCTACGCACACTCACACATGCAACTCAGTTCGTTGCATTGCCCCTTTTTATGAACCGAACCATTTTCGGATGAATGAACCTATCAGTTGAGCGAACGAACAATGGGATTAAGATTTGATTTCCTTTAGCTATGTTTCTCTACGTGCGTCACCCAGCCTGCGTGTTGCCTCACTACTATCCACTCGCTGCGGACGTGTTTCTATTCAACTCGGAGATCTCGAAGATAGTTAAGAAATCTTTTGTTGATGAAGTGCTGGAGTTTTCTTTTATTACTGTTCTTTTGTTGTTGTTGTTGTTGGTAGTGCTGATTGTAAAACTGTATGCAGCTCACTTGGATAGCAGTTTTTGTTGTTGGCGTTGATCAACAGCTGTCAACTGACGGTTACTGTTCCTGTTCGAGAGCTGTGCATACAAGGGGCGCCGCTAAATGGTTTGGGAAACTGTAAGGAAACCAGTAATGTGTGAAGCCGCGCGATGTTGCTTTTGTTGTTGGCCATATATTTACTTGTAGTTCAGTTACTGTGCCGATAGCTGATAGTCTATAATTATGAACCCCGATTGCCGCCTTTCATAGGAGCACATACATAAGTACATACATACATACATACATACTATACATAGATAGGATTAGGGTAAAATAAGCGAACAAAGGCCAGTTAAGCTGACACTCGACGGCATCGGCTACACTCGAGTGTGAAGCGTTGGCAGCTAGTTGCCACATTTTCAGTTCAGAAGCGTTTGAAGTTTAGAAAATTTAATATGTTTGAGTGTGGGGTCTTTTTTTTGTTGTGATAATTACAGCGTAAATATGCAGCTTGTAATTAAAATCAGCGGCAACAAAAGTTCACTCCACGCACTGCTGTGAAGTATTATACTAAGTACTTATATCTCACAACAAGTGATCATTTCGAAATGTGACCAGTGGTGCCAGATTGTGGGAAATTTCCCTATTTGAGGGATATTTTGCATCAAAAATTATTAAAAGGGAAAAAAGGGACATTTCATATAAATAAGGGATTTTCTTTTGACGCAGTTATTGTTGCATAATTGATCAAAATTCACGAATATTCGACATTCGACTTAATTAATCGTTCTGAAGATGTGATGTGGAGTGAAATGGTATATAATTGTTAAAAAGTATAAGGACAATTTCGAAAATTTTCTTACGTTAACCAATTCAAGCGCTGAGTAAGAAAGAATCTTTTCAGTTGTAACTGGTGTTTCATGTAAAAAGCGGAACAAATTATCTGATGAAATGTTAAATAGCACATGAATGTGCTTCAATTTTAAAGTCACCAAAAAATTCTTTTAGGCCCTTAGTGAGTGAGCAAAAAAATGAAAGGGAAAAAATGAATGAGTGAAAAAAATGCAGAAAAAGGGGTTTTTTCTTAACAGCGGTCGGCCCTCGACAGGCAATGGCAAACCTCCGAGTGTATTCCTGCCATGAAAAACAGCTTCTCATAAAAATACACTCGCCATTCGGAGTCGGCGTAAAACTGTAGGTCCCTCCCCTTTGTGTGACAACATCAAGGGGACCGCCACAAATTGGAGGAAAAGCACATATGTGTAAGCGCCAAACTATTATTATTATTTTATATGAATTTTACTTCTTTACTACTGAAACGTGTATATGTTTAAATTCGTTGGGAATTTTGTGGGATAAATTTTCAAGATGTGGGTAATTGAGGGATTTTTTCCCCATTTCCGTGGGATTTTTTACAGAGAATGTCTGGCATCACTGAATGTGACGTACGAGTTGGATCTCAAAAAGAATTGAACTCTTGACTCATCAGCACGACATCCAAGAGCTGTTCAACCTCTGTAATTGCTACTTACATACAAATATTGACGCCTGCGCTCATCATCGCAACTCTTTCACAATAAACATTTTGCTTTCCTTCTATTTTGATTGACAATTAGAAAGTTGTATGGTTAAAAATACAATGGTCGATTTTTACTTAACAAATTAAATGTTTCGAAACGGGTGAAAATACACCAGCATTCATACATAAAATTGTTTCGAATGTACATACATATCATGTGTGTCATATATTGTCTTACTTACTTACCTTATTAACTCAATTCGACCCCGTGTTGCCATATGGCAACACAAAATACATCAAGTACGGGACGGTGTAAAACAAAACCCGCTTACTTAAAAATGCTTATATGTACGTTAACTAATTGCTGGGTTAGGTTAGGTTAATCTGGTCAGCGTTGAGCCGCACAAAGACCAGTAGGTTCTTAGTTTTGCTAGTTGGAGCTAGTTTTTACGCTTTAAAATAGATATCACAAAGGATGTCAACGCTTTTTTTTCTAATTTCAGCTCTACTTTTGAAATGTCCTCTAAGTTCTCGAATTGGTGGGCTTTCAAGGATTTTAGTTGTGTTTTTGATAGTGCAGGACATCGGCAGAGAAGATACTTCAAGGTTTTCCTGGTTTCCTGCTCAAGACACTTCCCGCCCACGCTAGTGATACCCATTTTTTGTGCATGAGCGGCCATCAGGATATGTTATGTCCCGTAAGCATTCCAGTAATTGTTCGTTTGCACAGTGCTGCGAAGCGCTGAAACTTCTGCATTGGCCCGAGGTATGAGGACTTTCTTGCGGCATTCAACCACACCAAAGTGCCACAAAGCAGTATTGGTCTGACTATTGCTATGTGGCACCAATGCTTCAGGGCAGCTGACAGACTCCAACTGACTCCCAGCATTCTTTGACATGAACAAAATGGCGTTACTGGCCTTCTTCACCCTTTCCTCAATATTGCGCTTCCACAGCAGCTTACTACCCAAGACTACTCCCAAATACTTTGTGAGGTCTTTAGTTGACAGCTCGATGCTATCTAGCCTCGGGGGTCTCCACACTGGGACCTTATATCTTCTTGTGACTACGCCACTTTCCCATTCAAATTGAAAAAAACCTCGTTGTACTGGTGAAGAATGTAAAACCAGAGGACCAGTAGCCTGTGTAAAATGTGAAGTGGGGTTTATGTTTTAAATGTTTTGTTTCTTTTCCCACCAAAAATTCACTCCTACATCCCCTTTTAACGTAGAATACGCGTATATTATCAATAAATCCATTCGGAATACACCCCGTGTTGCCATATGACCACGGCCTATATCGGACGAACTATACTACTTCCAAAGTTTTAGTCATATTTTTTCTTTACTTCAAAGCTAATTTACCCTGTACATAGAGGAAAGCAAAAAATCTAAAAAAATAAGCTGGTCAATTTGGGCTAAATTAAACAGTATAGAGTGACTGGTTGCGGTATCAGTGGCTTTTGATGACGGATAAAGTTATTCTCCAACATACGAGCAAGCTGCTATATGCATACAGAGTTGGACTTTTGGATTAAAATCCCGGTGGTGGGCAATGATAAATAATGTATACGAAGCGATGGAAGTTGTATCACATTCTCTCGCGAAATTCTGGTCCAAGAGAAAGGAAGCTTCATACACGGTTAGAAAAAATAAATCATCCCTGAAGTATTCTTTTAGCGGATTCCGATTCTCCCGAGAGTAAATATTTTAAATATAAACTCTTCGGGAAATGTTTTTTGCCTAAAATTATGAGAAATGAGATTTTGAACCTATGCCGAATTTCCAATTTTGAACGGGTGATGGGTACTGCCTTGCCCACGGGCAAAGCTCTTTTAAAAGCTCTCTCTGCAAAGTGATGCGCTAGATCAGTTAAAGACCGTCCGACTGATTAACAGAAAAAGTGTTTTGCTCCATTATGACAACGCGGAACCACGCGCAAAAATTGTTCCTTTTGTTTCATATCCATTCCGGTAATTGTAGAACTCCCTCAGCAGTGCTGAATTGATTCCAGAAAAGGTCAATTGAAATCCTTTGAATCAGTTTTCATCCAAGAGGTCAGCGAAACTTTACGGAGGGAGGCCTTATGATATTGCCTTAAAAATTGCACAAGCCTTTCCTCAATAAATATTTTTGTAACGCTCTCTTCACCTACATCTCACTTAATGGAGCTTTTATATATAAGTCAGTTGTTTGACGAGTTAATTATTTTTGGATAAGTATTGCATATCGACACCTGAGTGGAAGATCGGCCTATCTCGGCCAGTTCGAAAACGGCCTACTTCAGAAGTTGACTGAAGGACGCCCTATTTCAGGATTTAGTTTAAGAGCGCCCCCTCTCAAATGAAAATGTGCTGAGATATGACGTTTTTGGACAGAATTCTGAGATACGGCGCTCTCCAGCCTAATTCTGAAATAGGGCGTTGTTGAAAAGTACTCTAAATTGTAAATACAAAAAAAAAAAAAAATCATACGAAAGTCGCGGATGCTTCGACCAATTTAATTTGTGAAAAAATCGCAGCAGTTTGCATTTACACATATTTTTATATGACATTCCTAGGGTAAGAACAAACTAGTCATTTATCCATAGAAACTTACATTGGCGAAAGCTTAACCAAATCCAAGCCTACAAACAACTACTTTTTCAACCGTCATGTATGTAGGTACATTCTCATGAGAACCTCTTCTGCATATTAATTAAAAAAAAAAAGAAACGGAATGAAAAAATTTATTGACACCAGGTGCAGGCGGCGCCTAGTTTATTGAGTGTAGAATGTGCTACGTGCCGAGAACGTAATTCAAAATGCATAAATAATGACGCACCGCACGACAACCGTGAGCCAGTTGACAGTTATGATGGCTACCAATATCCAGTTCAGTGTAGAACTCAGTTGGTGATAAGCCACATTTCAGTTGAGTGCAGTGAAGTGCAGCGAGAACAAATCCACTGTAGCACGAAATGCAAGCACATGTGTGGTATAAAAATGTCAAAGTGTAAAATATACAAAAAGCGATAAATGTATGTGAATAGACTTCAGGAAGCCGAGGCGTTTAGCGCATGCCGATTCTTTAACGGCATTGGTGAGTGAGTGCTAGGTGGGAAGTACATTTTTGGACGTAAGGTAAGTGGATAAATTCGTCTGTGCATTCTAATATAAGTGTTTATAATAAATATTACATATATGTCCATACGAGTGCATACATACATATGTACGTATAGTCACTTGGCGCGCAATATCTCGCTTATGCCAAATGCAAGACAGCGTAAAAGATAGTTCAAAAATTTCGAAGAAGCGCAAAGAAAATCATTTTCTTCAAAATAGTTTTCTAACTGAAATTGCTGAATTGAGGATCTATGTACTATAATTATTCACTTTTGATTTTGTGAAATAGGCGAGCATTGAGACAGGGTACCCAAACTGCTATGTGTTATTGCATTTGAGTTATTGCGCGCCAAGCGAGGATGGATATTTATGTATGCATGTATAGACATATTTATATTTATTTGAATCCAAATCTATATACTTTAGTTGATACAAATTGTAGTAAATAGGTTCTTCGCTGTGACCTAATATTTATTGCAAGCTCACCATTCCCGATTCCGATGACTACCTATGTAAATAGGCTGACTATCTTTTTGTGCAGATACTTAATCCTAAATTAGCTTTCTTTCTTTCTACTTTGCGTCGCGACGCCTTTCTCTGCTATGAAATTCATACCCAAGTAAATCACAATCAAAATTTCGTTTATCTCCTTCGCCACGCTTTTCATTAACTTCCACTCAAAAGGTACTTACTCACACACTTACTGTCACGCACTTCACCTCTGTTTTCCTTTGCTCACTCCCACCATGGTCTCATTAATGTTGTGAAATTTGAATATCGCCCCATAAGTACCGAAAACAGAGCGAAACAGAAAAAATGCAAACAATGAAGTTGTGGAATTGAAAATTTATGTGTATGCTTTGAAACGCCATCATCGACGCTTTAAACGCACTCACACGGACATAACCGCCCCAAAATCTGAAAGCCTTCGCATAAAATTTAAAATAGCCATACCTGCCTCAACAGCTCCCCGCCCCACATCAAACGACGCATTGACCATCCCCTAAGCAGCACCTTTTTTGCTGCATTGTACTTGCGTGCGCAGCGACCCAAGCCCCATCCGAGCCTAGGATTTCGACCGAATAGCTGCTTGGAAAAACAAAGAAATCCGCTGCTGCAAGGGAGCGGTCCAAGCGAGCTGGCAGCTGTATTTTCTGCTTGGTTCGGCCCGAGCTTCGAACGTCGTGTCGTTGGCATTTTTTCACCGCCGAAATTTATGCAACAAATAGCCAACGAAATCTAAATAAAAGCGCTATGCTAACAGTGCCCAAGGGAATTAGGCAGCCATGGTCCTTGTTGTTTTTATTTTTGTGCCTGCTGTATATCGCTTTTTGGCTTTAATATTCGGTAAATTTTTCCTTGTCTTGCATTCTACATTTCGCGTTTTGTCCAAAGTTCCATTCAGTCAAGCAGTAATAAAGACAACAACAGCCAGAGACTAGCAACAAATAACTTGAGTGCCCCCAGGTGGGAGAGGTGGAAGGCATGTTCATGTTCATACATATATAGGCATGTACATTAGGGTGGTCCTTAAAAAAAATTAAATTAACAATTGCTTTCAGTCTCACCCCCTCAATCGGTAATTCTGCGGTTACGGATATCACATATAAATTTTGGTCCCGATTGGAGACGGTTAAGGCGTGTCGGCACAGGGGGCAAAGTATAGATTCCTCTATAGAGACTCAAAAAAATTTAATTATAATTTTTTTCATCTAATACCCAAAATCGATACTGCCAAAGTCGAAGATATCACGTATAAAATGTGGTCCTGTTTGGAGCCGGTTAAGGTGTGTCTCAGAAGGGCCAAAGGCCAGATGCCTCTGTGGACGTCTTCATAGGGTAATCTGAACTTTGACCCCTGTGCGACACGCCTTAACTGTCTCCAATCGGGACCAAAATGTATATGTAATATCTTGGACTGTAGTAGCATCGACTCAGGGGTTGAGGCTTGGGAAATCGTATGTAAAAATTTGCTTCCTGCATTGAATTACCACCCTAATGTACATGCATACATATCTAATCGAGTATATATGTATGTCTTTATGCGTGCGCGTGTGGATGTAAACATATTATATACTTTTTCGTCCCCCTCCTCCCGCTTCTCACACAATTTCCAAGGGAAATAAATAATTTTGCATTATTTATTTGCGCAGATTCGAAATTTGGGTTGGAACGGTGGCAACCAAACAAATTTCTGTTACTTCGCCCCCACCCACTTTCCCATTTGGAGGAGCACTGCGTTCATCCGTTAAATTTCATCGCCCCTACTCAGATTTTTATGATAAAACTGACTTTTGATTGTTTGCAATTTCCAGGACCATTGTTTCCCCCTCGCTCAATCGCCTATTTACGTTTTATTTATCCCAGTTTTCAGCTCGTTCATTCCGTTGCTTTTTAGATAGGCACGAATCGCCTTCTTTTTCCCTTTGAAATTTTCCACTTGTTTTCAAATTGTCATTTCATCCAGATTTGCCTATCGGGGGAAACAGTCTATGCGGGAGAAAAAATTATTTTTTTCTTTTAATTTTTCAATAAAAAAATCGCTTAAACAGAACTCTTTATAAAAATTTCGATAACGCCCTTCCCGCGGATTATTTTAAGGTTTCGATTCCAATTACCTCCATTGCCTTAATTATACAGCAAAATACTAAATACTTTTTGATACAGTAATTTTTATTCGCAATTGAATAAAATATTTGTAAATTTCGTCCAATCATTTTTTTTTTCGTCCGCCACATTTTCTGCGCTTAATCCCAACAGCTTCATTGCATTTCAGTCATTTAAAGCTTCAATTTTCCACACCCTTGCCGAAAATAAATTTTACATCGTTCGCCAGCGAATCGCTGCTATTTTCCACTTATTTTCCCGGCATTGTTTTCTCGTGAAAATATTTGCGTTTCGTTTTTTGCTTCTTTCGCTGATTTCTGTTTTTTTTTTTTTTATAGCAGAAAAATTGTTGAAATGCAAGATTGATTGGTTTTTGATTTTCAGCATTCGCTTTGCCTATTTTCGTCTCCTCCTCATCCGTCCGCCCACACAAATACGCTCATTTATATGTATATATATGTAGATATAGGCATACATATGTGCATATAGTTCAGAGGTGGGCAGCTTCGGCGGATCATTTATTGGAGTGTGCGTGCAATTGAGGTCACTGTGTGCGTGCGAACAACCCTGCAAAAATCGTTGGACCATGTAGTCCATTTGTGCACTTACTTACAAAAGTGTTCCTCTGTCATGCTGTAGCGGACCAGCTCGTGTCTCTGCGCCAGCTTATTGTTTGTTACCCGATCGCTGCTCGTGTTTTAACGAAATGTGATCGAAGTTGAGCATCTGAAAGCACATTTGCATGTCTGGCTGTAGCTGTACGTGTAGAGATGCTCGCTGTTAGTTGTTAGCTCCCAGCATTTTCAAGTTCGAATGCCGTCAGAGGCAAAATGTAATTTTTAATTTTTGTTTTTGGTTTTTATTAATTTCGAAAAAGCATCTGAGAAGTGAAGAACAAAAGCGAGTACAAACGAAAAAATATAACAACAATGCCATTGTTAATATTTTGGAGTAGTTTTGTGTGGAATGGAGTATATGGGCCTGCCCTAGGACATCGCAATGTTAATTGGACAATATTTTTTATAAGAACTGTGGTTAACTTTGGAGTACTCCTTGGTCCTTAGGGGATACTCCTTACACGCATGCATGAAGTAGTCGCGATTTTTGCAGGGATAGTTGATGGTGCATCAATTCTCCTCATTCGGCTTTCAATTCATTACGGTTTTTGCTCCGAAAATTGTTTTTACTGATTTCCAAATAAAGTCGTAAATACATACCATACAGTATACATACATATGTAAGTAAATGGATATGGTTTTAATTATGTGTGTATTAGGGTGGTCTAAAATAAATAAAATCGGAATTCTAACGCTCACCCTAGGATTATTCTACATCGAGAAAAATATACCCCTAACTTTTTATTTTGAAATCAAAAAAATTATTTAGAGGTCGCTCAAAGCTCTCAAAATTTGCCAAGTATTTTATATGGGGAAAAAAAGCAAATTTTCGTAGAAGTGGTATGGAATGCTTAAAAATCAAAATTTTTCGATCGGAAAACTCTAGTCCGCTTCATCACACTTCCAGTAATGTTTATTTAACCATTTTTTAATACTAAAGATTTTTTATTTATCCCCCATTGCATCTTCTAGCGTTTTCTGGGGGCTTTGACGGACCTTAAAAGTGTAGTTCCTAGGGTATTATTATTGGAAGTCTCCTGAAGCTAACCAGAATTTTGCGATCGAAACATATTGATTTTCAAGAATTCCATACTATTTCTACGAAAGGTTCTTTATTTCCCATATAAAATACATGGAAAACTTTGAGCGCTTTGAGCGACCTCTAAATATTTTCAGATGTCAAAAAAAGAGGTCTGTTTCTTCGGCTATTGGTAGGGGTGAGACCATAAAAATTTCGGCTTTACTTTTTCACATGCACTTTTGGACCACCCTAGGACCCTATTGGACGAGGAAAAACCACTAAACAAGCAATTCAGTTTCAATGCGAAGCCGAAAGCAACAGAACGGATGTGTAAGTAAATAAATACGTACATACCCTGCAGTAAAATTGAGAGACAGTCTGACAAAGCGCAAAACTATCTCTGAACTAGTGCAAAAGGAATGCAGAGCGGGACAGTTGAAACTTGCGGTGGAAATGTGTAAATGCTCACTACTCGTACAATACGAAAGTAGCTCAGCGAGAAGACCTCCGACTCAAGCATCGTTGGTCGCGAGTTCAAAACGCGGTGGAGGCAGTTGTGAGTTTTCAAATTTAATGAATTTAAATTGTTGCGTGCAGCTTACAATATTTCTTTTTTTTCTTAGTAAAATATGTAACAAAAACGGAATCTGTAAAAGAAAAGAAAAAAAAAAGGAACAGTCCAGCGCCTTCGTCTTGGTCTGCAGGCTGTATCGGAGATACAGCCGCTATATTTAAACGTAGAATACGTGGTATGGTTAAGAGCATATCCAAGTCAAAAACGAAATCACACACTAAGAATAGAAACAGATCCACATTAACTGCAATCAACATATGTACGTATGTATGTATTTACATATGTACACACGCTGCGATTAGGTTATAAATAGCGCGCCTCTGTTTATCAAAAGCCGCATTACATACGCATACATACTTTTTGTCTCCTTCCCACACTTCCAACATATGCACGTGTTTGCAAAATGATGACGAGGTGATTTTGTATGGAAAATCATTTATGCCCATATATTTGAATAAAATAAACATATATAGAAGATATCAACCAATACTTCCCATATACCAAACGAAAGGAAAACTCTTGAATTTTTGATTAAAGAAAACAAAAACAAAATCATTCGAGCGGTTTTCGAGCATTTTGGTAATTTTTTGCAAATTTTGCAAATTTTTTCAACAATTTTTTGCCTTAAAATGCTCAATATTTGTTAAATTTATATAAAATTTGTACCCGATAATATTTCTACTGCTCCAAAGAACCTATATCCCGAAAATGAAAGTTATATATGCCAACAATAAGTTGCTAGAGCAGTTTAAAGGCTCAAAATTGACCCCAAAATAAGGCAATGTTTACCGTTGTTTTTACGACAGAAACCGAATTGGTTATTTACAAAAATGAATCTGTCGACAGGCTTGGAATTTTATCTTTGAAACGCCACACTTTTCTTTGAAATCGCTTTATTAGTTCTCGTGCAATAAGCGTTTTTGTGAAGCTCTAAAAATTACAACTACAACATTTGAACATAGCCCCATACCTTAAGGTAAGACGTATTCTACGTCAAAAACGAAAAAAATGTCCAAAAATCGAATCGCAAAAACGTGTTCTTATAAAAAAAACTGTCCAAAATGGAACCGGTTAAAAACTGGTTGCAAAGTAATGCACTGGACGACAATTGCCACCGCCAATGACATCGCCGTGTAAAACTGGACAGTTGAAAGCCTTGCTTGGGTATTGAGCGAGAACTGGTACTGTCGGCAAAAGGTCTAGTTCTACGCTAGTTCTAGGCTAGTCAGATTTTCTGCAGGGTAAAAGCATATGTACGTATGTGTGTATGCATGAATGCAAGCGGCGAAAATATTAATTCAACAATTTTTATAGTTTAGCTGGGTATTTTTAATATTTTTCAAAAGAGTAAAGTATTTTGCATGAACTTGTTTTAGCAGAAAAAAGGCGTTTTGCATACATCACCACACATTACTTACATTTAGGGAGTTCACAATGTGTTGTATACTGTCGTACTGTTGTATGTCATAAACTTTAAACGGCTAAAACTATATTTAAGGAATTCGCAAGCTAATATAAAAATTTTATTCACACGGTTAAAAAATAGTTGGTGGTGATTTCAAGTCCTCTAAACATTTGTTTAACCGTTAAAAACTTTACAACATACGACAATACGACAAGTACGACACCTTGTGAATCACCCAACTATATCATGCCTGATGCTGTAATCTTTTGATACCATATTGAGAAACCGTTTTTTTACGACATTAACCCACCTACTTAAGCCAGATGGCTGAATATACAAAAATGTCGGTGGTAAGATAAAATGCATCAAAGTGTATTTGATGGCATTTTTTTTTAATTTGTTCGTTTATTTATATTAAAATGCATGTAAAACATCCAGAGATTTTATTTGACAGTGTACTTACATATCTATGTATGTACATAGGTATTTGAGCTAAACAAAAAATATCTTAACCTAACTGTAATAAGAACTTAGAAGGAGTAAGCGTTTTAATAAGAAAAGAGCTAAGTGTATAGCTGTAAAAGAAGGGGAAAGCAAAATATATAATATGGCATTGAAGAAATGTCGGGCATACCCTTAAGGTGTTCTTACACGATATGTACATATGTATTTGCATCTGTAAATGTGACTTTTTCAATGCATATGTGATGGCGTATGTCTGTTAAATTCATAGTCTTTATTTAAAAATACATTCTTTGAAAACGAAATAAACTAAACTCATATGATTCTATCTGTGTGTCAGATTAAACAAGAAACATTTCTCTTTCATATGAACGTGCACCTGCTTTGTACATAAAAACATCTAATTTGCCTTTACACGATATGTTGACATTTCCATAAGTAAACATGCAAATACATATCGTGTAAGAACACCTTTAGCAATCATTCGGCCAAGCGACACATGGGTTTGTTGAACTTAGTAATGATAGGGTTAACATGATTTTTCATGATTCGCTCAACGGCTTGAAAAAGCAATATCGGATTAGCCATTGGGTTATTTCATAAAAAACGACCTCAGCTCTCTTCCAGCAATTGAGAAAGGAGGACGTATTCGGAATAGTAGATATTTAAGCCATACTTAAGATGAGTGAAGACTTTAGGCGGTAAATACTAAGGAAATTGTGGATGGGCAACATCGATTAGGGTGAAGTAGCTGCTGATATTATAATAAAAAATCAAAACCAAATAAGACTGGACACATTTTAAAACAGAGATCAAGCACAGAGTCATTCTGATTTAGTTCATTGACATCTATAGATTTTATAGCCGATAAAGCGCACAACCCATTACTGGGGGCTCGCCTTCACACACTTAGCTCGCTTCCGAAAGGTGTGCGGTTGCTATCCAGAGCATACCGACAGTTAACTTCGTCACCACCTCTGTAAACACACCACATAGCAATTGCATTTTCCGATTCTGTGCACTTGATAAATTGAAAATCTTTATAATTTGTCAATTTTTTATTATTTATCAAGAATTGGTATTCTAGCACAGATCTCAAAAGCTCTTTTCTTGATAAATTATCAAGATTGAAAATGCTATTGACAAATTGAAATTTCATGTGAAATGTATAAATTTTGTATATTAATAAATTTGTTGTTTCTAACAATTAAATACTCCATGTGCCGGCATTTGAACCTGCTACATACGGAATTATAGTCGACATCTCTATCTACTCGGCTACGGCAGTCAAAAGCTTTTTTGCTTTTAAATTCATATTTTTCATATGCGACAATGAAATCGGTTCCACTAATGTGGAAATCAGTTCCACTAATGTGGAAATCGTAGAGCTTTTTGTTTTATAAATATTGACACAGAATGCGAAGGAAGCTTTTACTTGATAAAAATCATAATAAAATTTCTTTACAAAAAATTTATCAAGAAAACATAGAATTGGGCGGATGAAATTAATACAAATTTGCTGGTTCCATTTTCAAAAAAAAAAAAGATAATTTTTTAGAACTAGAATAAACTAGGTGAAACCCCGAATGGATTGTAAAAATCCGGTTTATTGGGTATTCGAAAAAGCCAGATTTCAAAAAGTGAAAATTTACATTCGATAAGCAAATCATTATTAACTAACACATCATTATTAATTAACACTAAAACTAAATTTAGGGCCATCGGTTAAGGCTAAAGGCAGCTTTTGTGCATTCGTAGTTAGGAGTATGTATGTATGCGAAAATTTTGCGCCATTAGCCGACTTTAAAAAGGTTTCTTGCCAATTTACTCCACTTTTTTCTTGGATCTTAAAGTGGCAGTCACGCCCCACCAATCACGTACATGCAACCGTTAAGGTGACATGCATAAAAAGTCAAAACAGGAAATTACTCAAAAGCACACGCAGCCACACCCACACCCGCACATTTCCTAGGCGACTTGTCCGCTCTGTCACTGCCGAGGGCTTAGATGTCGGCCAAAGAGCAGAGGACATGGGCGCACTTAACCCAGCAAAAACAACGACGACGCGACGGAGGTGCTGCAAATGCGCAAAATTATGCATGTGTCGCAAGTATTACGTGCGTGCGTGTGTGTGTTTGTGCTTTGTGTACGTGCATGGGTAATTTGAGGCAAATGAAAATGAGTGGCGAAATGCGAGCGCATACCCGAGTGGGTTTCTTTATGTTTTTTCTAATTCGCAGAGCGAATGTAAAGTTTACATGATACATATTTCACGGATGTGGGTAGGTGTGTGCGTGCAACAATAAAATAAATGTCAAAAACACGTGAATTGTAAAAACGGCGAGCAAAACATTCAATTACGAAACAAGCAAATTTCCCGCAACAGGGAATTTCACTTCCCGACGCTTTAGATTTGCGACAAAAACACGCTTAGGAGGAGGATAATAAAAACAGCAGCTTACGAGCTGTAGAACCATAGCTTCAGTGTGTGTGCCGGTGTGTGTGGGCGAGTTTTGTGCACTGCGCTCATTTCCGTGTAGCTAATTTGTATGCCGCTTGCGTTGGGGCGCGCTGTTGCTTCCCGATCTCTTGTTTTTTTTTGTACATACATGTGTACATACTCTGCATCAACGCCATCATGGTTATCAATATTAGTAAATACATACATATGTATGTGTACATACGATCCATACGTTCCCATTTCCCCATTTCGTTTTTTATTTACATTTGGCAACAGCAGGGTCTTATGCAAAGTAGCAAATCTTTTGTTGCTGTCAGCTTCAGCTTCTCATTTGTATGCGCATATCCGCATGCATTAGACTCCCGCCATATATGTATGCAAATACAAATGTACCTATGTATACATACATACATAGGTGAGCACATTGGAGTGTACCTTCCGAGTGTCCTCTTTTGCCAACAACGCAAAATTGATTTGGCAACAGCGAATCATTTAAGTGAAAAAATTAAATTTCCTTGTACGCCTGAACGTATGCAAAGCACCGTTGAGCGCTGCGAGGCGCACAGGTAGATGGGAAGAATGTTGCACAGCAAATTCCAAATACTCGGTCGTCATTTACCAGCATTTCGGCGCCCCTTCCTCATCCATTTTGAATGGCATTCGATATATCTACTCCTCTGCGGCGTTCGCTTCATTTGGTCGCCATTTTTCGATTCACACTCGGCTTCGTATGTTTTCCATCAACTCTGATACTTGAAACGCAAATCAAAATGGATTTTAAAGGCGCTATATGTGGGGCGGCCGCTGTGGAGTAGTGGTTGGGATTAACTTGTCAAATAACGTCAAATTACAGGCATCTAACCCTAATTGNTCGAGTATTTTTTTATGAGTTGTGATATAATATTAGTTTTCATTTTGTGAATTTGGTGCAAGGTCTAATAAAACAATTGCATGTACTATTTAAAAAAAAAAAAACACAAGATGTAAAGTTCTACCTTGGGTTTATTAATGCAATATATACATATAAATACTTATTTCTTGCTTACAATGTTGTAATGTAATGTAAAACGAAGGATGTTGTTAAGTAACTTAACAACTTATTCAAAAATTTTATTGTAATAATTTTTATTGCAAATTCAGTTTCGCGCTTTCCCTTTGCGAATCTTTCTATTATCCTTTCAGTGTCAATTTCAATATCTAACTGTACGTGTAAAAGTGCTAGACCTATCAGTCTTTCTTCATTAATGGTACTACGCAACCATGTTTTTAACCGGCGAAGGGTTGAAAAACTTCTTTCGGAAGTAGCGTTACTAGCTGGAAATGTGACCAGAATGCGGAGAAGTTTGTTAATCAATGGAAAAGCATATTCGTCGCATTTACCAAGAACTTCTGCTGCTGATTTTGGGAATGGCTTTTCGCTTTCCTTATTTTTCCATCGTTCCAACCACACTTTATACTCTCCTTCCAAATTGCTACCGTTTTTTTCTAAGAAAAGTTTTTATCGTTTTCCTAGCGATTTTACGCGTTCGATAGCATAATTTTTTTCGTCAGGCGTATTATATTCCCCAATTTTAGATGGAAGTAATAAGTTGAAATCAAAAATGCTTAATGTCTCTTTCGGCAATCTTTCTCGGAGATCGAGCAAAATATTATCCAATAGCGGTATAAATATTGCCTGTCGATAATAATCTTCAGTGTTAGACGCAATTTTGTCTATTCGGTCTCCGAGGAAGGACACTGTCAAAATCTTATTCCTTAGCGATATCGGTAACAGGAAGTAGCATTTCCCCGAAAATTTGAAGGGAGAAAATTCAAACTTTGCAAGAGCTGCGTGATACTTTTTTGAGAGCTCAACTCCGCCATTTAATATAAAAAAGCCGCAGGGTATTTTTATTCATGATAGGAGGAAAAGGAAAAGAGAGAAAACTCCCAGGGAGTTCCTGTTCAGAATCGGTCTGATAGAATCTAGATACCCATTGTTTTAATTTTTCACGTTGACGAAGAGTTTTACACGATTTCTTATTCTATAAATAATATTGTGCAAGCCTTAAAAATGGTAACGATTGAAGATTAAAATAAAAAAAAAAACTTTTAATAGATTTTATTTTTCAAATTTCTCGTTTGACGAAATATATTTCATCCGAAATTTTGCTTTTTCGAGCTCGGGGGGGGAGGGACCATCGCCACAACCGCCCCCAATCTAATCTTTCTCTTCTAATATTTCTTTAGTTTTCTTTATTCCATTTTTCTATTTTCTGCTTTTCTGTTATTTTTTATTTATGTACATTTAACAAATGTATATATGTTTGTATGTACATAGGTCCTTGACGCACCATCGGTAAATATAAATACATACATACGTACTTACATAGATGAGTGTAGCCAGAGGACATCGAAACGAAATAGCAATGAAAGCAAAGTTTACGCAAGCATCTTAGGCGACTTTGTGCCCCCAAAAGCGAATACAAATTCGTTGGAAAATTTTGCAGAGGCAGCTTTAAATGTAATTTGGGTTACTGATTGCAAGGACACGCACCAGGCTTCATCACATCACACACACAAACACCTGCCTACCATACATACATACATACAAACATACAAGTTTAAATATTTCATCAAACAGCGGTGAGTAACTTTCAGCACAACTAAGTACACGAGTGAGTTTACTTTAAAATCGCATTAGCATTTAATTTTTCCCAGCACTCATTGTCGCTTTTCATCTCGCTCTGCTCGTCCATTTTCGCTTTTCCATGTTGTCTGCGTTGTTGAAAATTCATTAGAAGCACTTCCGAAGGGACAACGTCCGTCAAGAAATTTAAAATGCAAATTAAGCAGCCGCTCGTGGAAGCCGGGAACGGAGCAGGGGCAGTGACATAATGAAAATTATGTTTGTTTACATACAACGGTGAGTTGTGCCACTTTCTTTTCCATCGATTTTCCCTTGGCTGTGAGCTCGCAACGAACAACAACAACAAAAGACCTCCACAAACAGCAAAGGAATGGCGCAAAAGCATTTAGGTGACACCGCAGAAAAGTGGTTAGTTTAGTAAAAAAGAAAAACAAGGATACGCAGCTGTGTAGACAAATATTATCCAACTAACCCAGCCTAGTTCCGTAAAGAAGAGATATTGGACAAACAAGAAATTTTGAAAAGATTCTTGAATAATTGCGTTTTATAAATAAAGCCTATAGTGCTGCTTTACAAACTAGCAATCCGGAAGGATGTGATTGGTCATTGGTTTTCTTGCTAATTCGTCAGTATTGCGATTACCCTTAAGCATCCACATGAGTTGGATTGAAGCTTGGTTATCTCTTGCAAAGAGAGAAAGGTAAAGGTAGAGGGTTCGCGTCGTCTAAATATGCGTAAGTGTAAGGCCATAATCCTTAGCCTTAATCGAATGGCCTGAGGTTACCTCGATCTATGAGCCTGCTTCTTTAAGTACTATGTACTGCTAGACTAACGGCCACCTCTCGAGCAATTATGTAGATAAAGCAGGGGCTACATCGCATTTAGGGCACATATGGCCGGAAAGTAAAGGGTAACGTTTCTTTCTGTTCATTTCAGACTTCTGAGCGCAGTTGATTTCATGAATATAGGCCACCATGCCACTATAGAGTATACATATTTTGATGAAGTAGTAGGAGTAGTTCCAATTATAAACATACCTGTTGCTTTTTGTAAGTGAATAAATACGGTTAAAGCTTTCATAAAGCGTTACTTAAAAGTTTCAGATGCTTTCGGGAGAATTATTTTTGTTTTTAACGATAGGAAATTGGGGTTGGAGTTTTTATAAAATAGACGTTCTTGGTTCATGATTGTTTCCATATGGTAGTCACCCTTAATACACGGTTGCCGAGAAAACAATGAAAACCCACAATTTTAAATAGCAAAAAATCCCAATTAAAGTTAGAAGAACTATTGGCTCGCTGTTAATAAAAAGCACAGATATAAAAAATCTATTGACTCTTATACATTTTTATCAATTAGATTCCATATCACAAACCATATAGCACGTTTATTAATATAAAAATGTAATTAAAAATTTAAGCTTTTAGGAGATTTAATAATACAATTAATTAGCTTGATAAGGTGAATATGCTCATCCTAAGAGATGACTAAACTTCCCAAAAATTGCGAACATACATATGTGTCTTTCCATCTGTCTTTTGATATACTTTGATTGCGTTTTTCCACAAAATTGAAATGTTGAAATAATTCTGTATATCGCTACCTAAAAGTGAAAAGGTGCCAAGTCCATTTTTTTTTTAAATTTAGTTTTTGATGTAGAATGACAGGTAATACGAAACTACATCGATTTTTCGTGTCACCTGAATAATTTGAAAAAATGGATTTGGCACGTTTTCACCCTTAGGTGACGATATTATTAAACGCGCGATATATTTTATGCAGATGTATGACCAAAAATATAAATTTAGCTATATATACATATATGTAAGTTAGAAGATGAGCCTACAGAACTTTGCTAACTCAGAAATAATAATGACTTTTCCATTTTTTCCATTACTGCTGTTAAAACTAGCAAATAACTCGCTGACTTTGTATCATCGAAACGCCCAAATGAATTAGCGAAAAGCTCGTCATCGAATTTTTTTCGAACAAAAGGATGAGCGGCTGTCAGAAACATCGAAATGCTCAAAACTCTCAGTGGGCTGAGTAAGCACACACACTCTCAAACATACACAGCCGGCACACAAAAAAAAAACAGCAAGAACTTATAGCCTGCCTTCAAGGCGCAAACATCAAGGATGAGTGACAAATAGCGCAGAGCACAAAAACTGTTTCTAGGTCAAACTACCAAAGAGCAGTGCAACTACCAAAGAGCTGTGCGCCAGCGAGTGGATTTGCGGTGAAGGAAGGGCGTTGATGTCGTTGGAGCCTGTTCGCGACAGCGACACCCAAAGTAGCGCCGACTTTAGCCAAAAACGTTTCAAGCTGTGCGTCGCACGCGCCAAAGGCAATACAATTTCAAACTATCACAACAACAAAATAAATATCCTAACTAAAAAGCAAGCAAAAAAGCGAGAGCCAAGTACTGATACTGGTACTAAAGTGACAATAATGGCAAAAACAGCAGCTTTCAGCGCTAAAGCTCGGAAGAAATGTTGTATTTTTTTTCATATACGTCGCTATTTCCGGACGAACAGCAGGATAAAGAACGAAATAAGGTGCATTGATGTGAGAAAAACAGTTGAAAACAAGACTTATATACGTATATATGTACAAGGGCATTCAATCCACGGATCCCGAACATTTTTCCATGTCCCGAAATGCGGGGATAAAAGCTCCGGGACGCCGAAATTTTTTACCGTTTTATTTGCATAATTAGGCAGGCTCCATAATCCGAGTGAAAGTGATATTGAAAATGAAAAAATAAATGTAAGTGCATTTGACATAAAAAAGGCGAAATAGAGAACAGTGTTGCCACTTGAATTTATTTTTAAATACCAAAACGCCTACCAAATCAGTTTCCAAACTACCAAATTGCGGTATGTTTTATGGAAATTGTTGTTTTATGAAATAAAAGCATTCGTTTCGTCCTTTCTATAAATTTCGGAAAATCCCGGGATTTCGGGATTAAAATTTTTCGCATCCTCAAATTCCGGGATAGTTGAAGTGCTTCGGAATTGAATGCCCTACTAATGTGTGCTGCAACTGGATCCTTACAAGCACTTTACACGATGATTTGATCGATTTAGTGATTTTCATTATACATACCCAGTACGGCGTAGCTCAACCGATTACCTCAGAAAAATTAGTTTATTTCTACTTATGCAGCAACTAACTTCAAATTGATGTATAATCACCTAGCAGCTTCATTGAGATGAACTAAATGCTTACACTTTTGATACATATCGTTGCAAATAGTTCAATATTAAGTAGTTGTAAAATCATCTAATTGTGGGCAATTTACTATTTCAGCATTAAAAGTCATCTGTAAAAGAAACATACTGACTTTGCTCTCATTCTTCTAGTTTGCAGACCAGCTGATATTTGACCGTTTGAGTACAACAGAGAAATTCGTGCTAAAATATATTAGGGGTATTCACGATCCGGTGCAAACTGTCTAGCGTGGTGCATAGATAGCATGATTGGCTAATTTTTTTGTTGTTTGAACACATGAAACAACAACAATCATGCTATTTATGCTATCTATGCACCATGCTAAAACATATGCTCCGGATCGTGAATACTCCTATTTATTTAACCATACAGTTCTGCTTGCAACGGCTTCCACCAACTGAACTGAAAAAATTTTGATTTGAGAGTTTGGGATCGTATGTACATAGATATTTTAAGTTAACCCCAATAAAAAGCTATTGAACCGGTTTTGCATAAACCCCATTGCTATCCAATTTTATTTGACTTCTTCCTTTAATACATTTTTTTTGATCTGCGCATTTATGGACATACATACATATTGAGGCAAATACTGCGGCAACAGAAAGGGAACAACAAGAAAATGGCAGAATGTTCGATGAAAGACGTAGAATATTCGACAGCAAGAAACATCAAGTGGAGGAATACTGCGAACAGCGAGAGAATGAGCGATATACGGAAAAACGTTCTAGAGTTGCCATGAGTGCGAGCGCAGGTATATAAGGCCGCTGCTACAGCGCACCCGAAGTTCAGTTACGAATCAGTAAGCAACCGAGATGAATTGCGCTAGCAAGTTTTTGTAAAGCATTGTAATTGCTTTTACGAGTATTGTAAAGTGTTTTATTGCATTAGCAAGTATTTTAAAGTGTTTGTTGTACAATAAAGTTAATTTAACTGTAATTTGGAAAGATTGAGCGTTTATTTAACAATCCAGCACAAGGATAATCGTAACAATATATGTATATTTACACTGGCTGGGGAGTACACACACTTACTTATAAATAAGCGTACATATATAACAATATTTAATAATAATTTTTTTACTTGTACATTGATTTAATTTATTTAACATTTTAAATTTCTTTACATATTCTGCTGTAGGTGATCCCATATTCGAAGAAACTTGTTCAAGAAACACAATCGCCCAATCACGTCTGTACGACTCCTGAATTACTTGTCAACCAGTTTCAAGTTAGTTTTTTTTATAGTTAACTACAAATGATATATTTTATGGAAATCCCGCAAAAAAATTCCACACATCTAGGAGTTATTTTTTATCAATTGATATTTATGCAGGGTATAAATATGTATTTACATATATATGGATTGGTGTACAAGATACCTGTGTGTGAGTACGAAAACATTTTACATTAATCGCATGTTTTGACAGATCCAACACAATTGTACTTTCTTCATTTCATTTCAACAAAGCATCGTGCTCGTACTTAGTAATGCTAAGTGTGCATACGGATGTAAGTACGTAGTATTTATGTACATACATAGGTACATATATTTGCACTCTCGGTGGTGAGTGAGTGGAGCTCTGACGTTTTTGAAAAACCCTTTCAGCTATCATCAGCACCTTTTCAGCATAATAAATCATATTAATTAATCACTTCCATCGCTGCCTGCTCAACCCACCCACGCACACTTGCTGGCGCCGCGCATTTCAAATGCCACAAATCGCGCGGTGCATGTTGCAGACAGAGAGGTACTTGCGTCGTTTCGCTGTTTAAAAAATCCACCACCTCAGATACTCAACTCGACTCATTTCCAAACATAATGATACTTCAGCTAAGAAATAAAGAACAAAAAAGCATCACAGTGACAATTAAAAGTATGCAGCTTAAACGGCACTTCCGTTTAGCCAAGTATGGAAGCTGTTGAAAAAAGCAGCTCTGATTGTGTGTGCGTGGATTCAGTTTTATTTGCTTTCCTCTTATTTTTTTCTTGGTATTTTCTGTATTGCTATAACCTCTTTTCGACTTATCGATTAACAAATTTCTGGAAAACAATGAACAATTCTCTCAAATTCCAAGAGAACACAAAGTTGACAAAGCACCTAACATTACTTCAGACCCCCCACCAACTTAAAAAATGTCGTGGACTCGATTTAATGACTTCCGATGGTTTTCGCATTCTACGAAACGTAAAAATTTGTAAATCGTCAACTGCCAAAATAACCGCTCGCCAGTACGGCTTTGGAAACCATCATTCTATAATCATCGAAATTTACAGAGTAATAAAGCGTATAACTGACTTTTGATAAGGTAAGCAGGATTACTGCAGAAATTATTCAAATAGTACGTTCCTGACAATATAATACTGCGAAATGCTCACGTCATAGATCGGGTAAGACTCGAAGACGATTCTTCAAAGGAAGTAAACTCAGACGTACCTCAAAGAAGCTACCTGCACTACGATACGGCGGTTAATAAAATGTGCTATATAGCTTCATTATATTTTAACGTATTTTTATTGTATTTTTTCGTATTTCGCTACAAAGCCACAACTAATCCATAAACTGCCGGCTGTTCAACAGTGCTACACACCGTACAACAATGTCATGCCACCGCAAGCTTCACCCATCAAAAATCAAAACATTTTGATAGTTTTCCTGCACCAACAATATAATCTGCTATAAAACATGACCTTACTATACAGCACGTTGTATTATTTGTACTAGGGGTGTAAGTTACTATCCAAATTCAACCGTTTTTCTAGCTTTTTAAGACCCTTGGAGAGATTTACTAACTTGACACGTCGTTTAACTTATAAGATACAAAATTACTTAGTACAATTTTGGACGTAAATTTTTGAAGCTCTTGGGAGGACTTTGGCAGGAGTTGGAATTGTTCCGATACATTCCAGTTTGTCGGGAATTTTCAATAATTTCATACATATCGACAATTCGATGAATTTCAAAACCACTAAAATCCAATAATCCAACAAAATTCGATAACTCGACAAATTTCGATAACTGTGCGTTTCAAGGGCTTTATGAATTTTGATAACTCAAAAGTATATATGTACACATCTCCAAATATGTAACTCGAAAAATTTATAATCAGTCTCATTGCGTAAGTCGTAAATTAGGTTAAATTGTTAGACTCGACAACATTCGCATTGTCGACTGTCGTGCTGAAATAAGTAAACGACGAAATTCGTCGAAAACTATGCAGTGCTGCCGAGTTGTTCCGTTGGGTGGAAATTTTCGGCAATGACGTGAAATTTTCGATACGATTCGACTCTCGAAAACGACTTGCAGTCGACACGACTCTCGCAGTGAGACTGATTATCTTTAAAAATTTCGATAGCCCTATTAAATTTGATAACTCCATCTTTTCCAAGAGCTATCGATAAATTTCGATACGTCGGTAACACGATAAAATTCGATAAGCAGCAACAACTTCGAATCGTTAAATCGACAAATATCAGTAAATCATTAAATATTGTTGGCGCGACAATTTGAATGAGCTCGATGCCTTACGATAACTCGATAAATTTCGTTAACTCTATAAATAATGATAATTCAATAAATATCCCATAAATATTTTTAGCTCGATAACTATGCGTGAATCTCGACCACTAATTTTCTGTGTCTATAAATTTCGACAACTCAATAAGCATTGATTAATTTGAATAATTCTATACGTTGCGATAACTCAATAAGCCTGAATAACTCGATAAATTTCGATAACTATAAACTTTGATGATTCGATAAATTTCGGTAACTTGATAAATTTTGGTAACTAAATTTTTCATTGAATTGAATTTATTTCGATTCCAATCGAAAAATTGCAATAAATTTTCTTACCCTTCCATTTTCTCTAATTCTTATGTATTCCTCGTTGTTTTCATTTTCGCCTTATCTTTAATTTTGCTTTCACTTTTTGTCTTAATTGTTATCTTCTTCTCTCTTTGTTTCTTCAGCATCACATTTATCTTTATTACAATGTTTAGTTTTAAATAGGAAGTAAAAAAGGAATGCGAAAACAACTCAAATTGAACAGGTTGCAACAACAAATATACATATGTATACAAATACGGAATTTTTTAAACGACGATTTAGGCCGTAATTTTCAATCAATTTTGAAACCATCAAATAAAAATACCTTCCCAGTGGTGTTCTTGGTTTTGAAATTGGTTCGGTAGAATCACCTAACTAATGGTGACAAAATTTATGTTTTCTTATTAATTGCAAAATCCATCCAAGATGTTATGGAGGCGCACTTCGCCACACGAAATTCTCTTGAATAAGTTAAAACTGTAAACCGTTATCTTACGACATTTTTGCATCGCCACACTTGTTGTTATATTCATCTTCCAACATACGTATATATGCATATAAGTATCAACATATGTCACAATTTTCTGCAATCCGCACGCAAATGCAAAAACAAATCGCTTAGCCTACACCAAAAAAAAAAAATGCAAGATTTATTACCCAACTTGTATTAGTATTTAATGCTAAATTTATGTACGCAGATTAAGTCGATAAATCAGCTATAATGGCTACAAATTTAAATTTTGCCCGTCTGCCAACAACAAACGGCCAAACAACCTACTAGAACCAGAATCGACAATCTTGCGACCGACGAATGAGTGAAACAAAAGCCCGCCGATGATGTATCGCCGCATATCACGTAGCTTTAATTTAAAATTTCAAGAATTCAATTTGACTCATGTCGGCCAGCGCCCTGAACGCAGCAAAACGGGCGTAATCTGGCCAAGCAAGACGCTAGCCAAATACATACATACATATGAAGCGAGCATCCAGACAATCACTTTTTAAACGCAGAAGCTGTGGAGAAGGAAGCGGGTTGTCAAGCTACATACATACATATGCATATAATGAAGTAAGTTGGTCGCACAGATACGCTACAAATTAACCGTTCTACCCAGTCGCTTACTCACCGCACGAGCACCTTATCAAGTTGTTGTTGTTGGAGGCACATTTCATTTCAGTTAACTAAATGCAATACTTAGTCACGACGGACGCGCCAAAGGGCCAGGACCAGCTCGCCTCTAAATTTAGTCAGAATGTCCGTTTATTAGTCAGCCAACTGCCGCTGTGATTGTCGGTAGTCGTCGTCTGTCTGTCACTTTGCGCTTATCGGCAAAAACAAAAAACCAACAGCGAAACAAATTTGTTCAATATCAGTTGAAGGAACGAACCTCTTAAGCCAGTTGATTTGTCGAGCTGACGCTGTCATCGAAATGACACCTACCTAAATTGCTTCCAAATAAGTTGGCGCTAATGACAATTTCCATTGATTTGTTGTCATTGCAAGTAAGTGATTTGAGCGGCTCTAGCCCCACCTTCTGCTGGCGTCATTCGAACAAGATGGAGGTAAGAAGCCGGAGGAGCTTATATACTAGTTAAAAAAAAAAAGAACGATAAAAAGTAGCATATGTATGTAGCTACAAATACGAAGTATCGATAAGCAAATTGAAAGCAGCGACTGCCGTTCGACAAGAGCATACTCTATGCCACATCCTCCCTCTTTTCTGAAGCGGTGGTTGGGCAGCTCCTGCCAGCGACAGTGGGGCTTGCCTCTAATGGCCTCGTCATGGCAAAAAATGTTTTCTTTTTCTCGAATCGACTTCTTCGCTTCGACTTAGTTGTCATGTTGATTGTTGCTGTTGTTATTTTTGTTGTTGCAGCTGTTTGTTGGCCGTGTTGTAAACATTAACGATTTTGTCGTTCTCTTTAGCCTCTCGAGTCGCTTGCAAATTGCTTAGCATTAGTCACACATACATACTACATAATACATATACTCGTACGAAGGCAAAGCCCCTTTGCGACTTTAACGGGCCTACGAACGAGAGGGCTGCCTTCCGCCTTGCCACAAGACCTCAACTTCTTCTTCTTGATTCTACCTTCCGAGTACTTTTTTCTGCCGCCTCCCTCGTATGTCGGCCATACGTATGTATTGTGTCTTTTAGCTCAGGATCATGTAGCATGCATCAATATTAACAGTTTTTACCGTTAGGGTTACTACTCGGTCCTTTGCTTATGTTTACTTGCTCCTTTTTTGCCTCGTTTTATCGTCGTATTTGCATTTGTGTATTTGTGTTTGTGTTGCTTTGATTTTGCTGCTCTGTCTTCCGTGCTAGCATTTTATTTTCCGTTCATTGGCGCTGTTTAAGTAAGCCCCCACCCACCCCCGTACAGCTGGTGTATTTTATTTTTATTTTTCCAGGGATTTGGGGAATTGCCATATATTTTTACCTCTACCTGCTGGTATGCATCGCCCTTCTTCAACTTCTCGAGGCTTGATTTTTTGAAGTTCCATGGCTCACCTTGCCACCCAGCCGCTCTGTACCTGCAACCCCACCACCCCAGTCGCATGCTTGGCGCCTAAAAATAGCATGTATGTGTGTGTGCATGTTTAAACGTGTACCCACAGAAGAGTGCAAATGGTTGGCGTGCGGCTTGTGGCGTGCGGCATGTAGCAGGGCAACTTCATGCATTCATTTAAGCCGCGCTCTTGTGTTTACTATTTATCGCACAGATAAATAATTTATTTCTTCATTTCCTTCGTCGCCTGTCCCTTTTTTAGCTCCCGTATGGCAAGTATTTATATCGCACTTCTCAGTATCTACATATGTATGCGCATACATTGAATGTTAAATAAAAACACTCCCACCCCCTTCCACTCTTTCCACGCCTGCCCGCTCCAACCTCGCTGCGGCTTTTGTCGCCTCTATAATAAATTATTCGACTCGTTTTCTACCAATTTCATTTATTTTTATTTTAGCTGCTCACTTCGTTGCTTCGGTTTTTTGTAAAATTAATGGTTTATTGATTACTTCGGCGCTTGTTTGTTTGTTTGTCGGTTTTTGTTCTTCCACCTCATCAGATCTGCTTAGCTTATTGGTGTTGTTTTGATTTTGCCCCTCACAGCAGCGTTGACAATTTTCACCGCCCCTCGGACGACGGACAAGTCAAATGCAGCAGACTAGAATTGTTTGCGGCTACCTGTTTTCCACATCGATTGTACGCTGTTGTTGCGACTGTTTGTTGCTGGTGCTGCGCTTTATTTTATCTGTTTTCTTTTAACTTTTGGCTTTCCGATACTTTTATTAATGACTTTCCAATACTGAGTCATACTAACTCCTGCCAGTGTTTAAGCGTTGAGATAGCGTCAACCGAAAGCTGTGTCGGCCACTCGGCCACGCGAATGATTTATGCTCTTAGACAACTCAACTGCGCTCAGCATTCCGACTAATAAACACATAAAAATATTCCAATGAAAATACCTTTCCGCATGGTTTTGTTGAATGCTGTGCGTTTACTGAGCTCTGGGTCGTCTTTTTCGGTAACAGTTTTAAGTCGGAACATTAATTATAATTATCTCACAGAAGTGTCTGGTCTGTGGTCTGCCGATGGGCGCCATTGGAATGTTGGCTGAGAGGGAGGGGAGTGGGTGCCCAATTATGGAAATGAGTTATGGCAGAACGGCGGAACGGGCTATGAGTTATGGTCACTTAAAGCAGCAAAATTACGTCTATATTGGGATAATTAAAAAAGAAAATTAAAGGAAAAGAAAGCAAGTTCGATAGTTTGGCACAGAGAGGACCGCCACTTCCACTGAGAGAGTTACTCAATTTCCGGTTAAAATTCGGTGTAACGGTTAATAGCAATCTGACTTACACATTTCTACAGCGTATAAATCTTACATCCACTACAGCAATCCTGTGTAATGAGCTCTCTCATATCGTTCGTACCTCAATCTAGCTCGCTCTCACTCCAGTTGCAACTTGATAAATGACACAAATTTCAACTTTTACCTATTTCCATGGCGCTCTGTCATAGTTTCGAAGAAGCCTCAAGGAATTATGGCAATATCTTGACCTCATTCTGCTGCCCAAATCGTATTGTGGCAAGTGACTTTGCGTTTAGTTACATTTGCCTTGCAGCCATATTACCCGTCCAGCGCTTCGTAGAAGTTTGCAAAATGGAATATATTTTCATCCTTCGGTTTTGGAAGCCAACAAGCAGACAGACAGATACAAATAGCTAATGATTATTGCGCATTCAAATGACAGCCATTGTCTTTTAAATAAATGTGGATGGGCACACTGTTACCACTACGCATTCGCCCATGCACATATGTATGTATTTGTGTCTGTGTTGAAATTTTGGGCAAAATTGTCAAATATGCCATAAGCAAATGCCATTAACTTTAACTGCGACATTCTGTTGGCCCAGAAACTCCAGATTTCAGAATTCAGATCTAGCCACCCAACCGACCGGACCAGTCAAAGTGAACGCAATGAACCAAATTGGCATTTCCTCAAGTTTGCCAACAAAGCTGCAACGAAGCAGAGATACAGCTGAAATCAGAGCCGCAAAACGCGCACAAACCGATGCACAGACGAGTACACACACACTCATATTACACATACATATGTAAATATATATGGATATATATGTATGACCATATGTGCAAACGAAACTAAATATTCATAGTCAAGAAATGACAGTTTTCCTCAGCAGCGGACGCAGGGGCGCGGCTGGCCGAGTGAGTGGAGCCCATTAAAATAATGGAATAAAACGATAACATTTTCGGAACATTTCAACTTGAATGAATTCTCCAATGGGACGTAGACCAAGTAAGTATGCAAGAAATCACGGACAACAGAAACAAAAAGAACAACACCAACAAACTAGAACACGCAATAGCCGCCTGGGCGTACAAAGTGCCTGGGTGATGGTGGGGCGAGGCGATGTGCTTCGGAGGCAGATATGTGCGCATCTGTGGCACAACTTGTAACCTCACATGCCCATGCGAAAATGCGAAAATGCTGGCCATATGTCGGTTTGCTTGAAGTGCCGCCGCCGACCCTCGCAGCAATGGCAGGAGCTTAAAGATTTTGACTTGTGTCGAGTCAATTCAAGTTGTGCACCAGGAAACGATGTCTGTCTGTCCATGCCATCGTTCGTTCGTTCGGTCGTCCGTCCCTCCGATTCGCCGCCTGTTACTTGAGCAGAATTTCAAGTGAGACAGAAGAATGGTTTCATGTGAATTTGTTGTAGCATTTGTACGGACTTCATTCGGTACAATGCTTTTAGTGGTTCTTTTATTGTTGTTTTGCTCGTATGTGCATTTATTTATTTTTTTTTTGTGTTGTTGCCATAGTTCATGTTTTCCATAGCCGATTTTATGCTAGTTTACGATTGTGATTGTGTGTTCGCGTTTGTGGCATGTGGCATGTGTGTGGGGCAGACACGACGTGAAATCCCCAAACACCAAATGAAAGATGACCAATGTCCGAAAATGATGCCTGCGCCAAGAAGCCAACGAAGAAATGGTTACAAGAAGCTGGGGATGGCCCAAGTATGTATGTATGTGTGAGGAGGAGGCAGTATTCGAAATCTCTGCACAAGGCCAAAGTCGTTACGGGCAGGGCTTTCATACTTTCATGTCCAACTAACAAGAACTCTCCAAGTGGCTGT
Source organism: Rhagoletis zephyria (assembly GCF_001687245.7). Lineage (NCBI taxonomy): Eukaryota > Metazoa > Arthropoda > Insecta > Diptera > Tephritidae > Rhagoletis > Rhagoletis zephyria. The sequence goes on along the minus strand of NW_016160516.1, from coordinate 17,132 downwards.
CACTGTTTCTGGCTGGGTCGTTAGCGGACGTGCCGATGGGGCACAGCAGCCAGCAGCCAGCAGCCAAAGCCGGCGGCATGAAGGACAGCCGTTCGAATAGTCACTCATGGCTGATGTAAAAGGCAATAAGTGGAAGCAACAAAGCATGCGCTACATGCGGCACGTGAGCCAGACAAAGTGCTAAGATCCAAAGAATGGACACAAACATGAGCGCCACAGACAATGACCACCAGCAGCAGCAGCAGCAGCAACAGAGGCAGAGATAGCAGAAGTGACAGCAACCATAGCGCCGGCAACGATGACCTCAGCTTCTTTTTGACTCAACCACCTCCCCGATTACCTCAGCAGAGCCGAGCGCTTTTAAGCTGATTGTAGTGTGAGCAAGCAAAGAGCACATGTGAAAGCGCAGTGGAACGAAGTAGGGAGGGGGAGCCACAAAAATTGTTCGCCTAGAACATTGCGAATGCAGCAATCTGCACAACGTCATTGGGGAGTAGTAAAAAGCGAGCGAAACAACAGCTTGTCGGAGAGCAATCACATGCCGGCCGTTGCATTATTCAGGGCCTGTGGCCGTTGCACGGACAACAATGGCCATAAAGCGCACGACGCTATGACGCGGCCACTGGTGCTAAGTGCTCGGAGCGCCATAACAGCGCTGATGTCCAGCAATCACAGGCGCGGAGGAGAGCGGATCGGTGCGAGCACTATAATCAGGCGCAATCACTGAGGCCGTAATCAGCGCTGAGTGTTTGTTTTATTGATGAGGAGAACGATGACAAAGATGAAGCAGCGCATAACTGAGATAATGGCGTGGTACGTCCATCCGTGGGACGTGCATGCATATAGGCGCGCCGTGTGAAATCGCAAAGATAGGCGCGGCAACTGCCATTCGTTGAGGCTGAATGACTTGCGGCGAATTAAAGAGATCGCATTTAATTAGCAAATAGTTGAGAAGCTGAGGAGCTGAGGAGCTGAGGAGCTTAACTGTCGAAGCAAGTGAAATTACTTCCATCTACAAACTACATTTAAGTGCTGGAGAGGCAGGTAGGGGTACTTTAAAATTTTGCAACTCGTTTAATGTTCGACACTTCTAAGTGGATCCCTAACCATTTTGGTAAGAAGAAGCCTTTCCTCGCTGGCTTAATTAAATACCCGACTGCTGCGCATAGATTTCACTAACCAAATTTTCCTAGAAACCATAAATTTCCAGGCGACAGAACAAAAGGCAAATGCAGTCATTGTAGTGCTGGCACACGAGCGGGGTTTTAGGCGGGCCAACACTAAAATGCAGGCATTTGCCGCACAAACAGTTAGACAGTTGGAGGTGGCGGTGTGAGGACATACGCGGGCGACAACAGCAAACACAACCACGCCAACAAACGAACTCCATGGCAAAAATCTGAACTTCCAGATAACTAAAATGTTGCCAACAATGCGATGAGTTTTAAACTGAAAATTAAAATAAGTACAAGTGGCTAATCACTAACAGCAACAGCAGCAAAAAGGCCAGAGCCAGAGCCAGCTCAAGCGGCAGCACAAATTCGGAACAAACGCAGTCGACATGAGCAGTAAAACGTGGTTGTCTGTCTGGCAGACGGAATGCGACAAACGGCGGGTGGAATATATTCTCCATAAATACAAGCTCGTATATTTAAATACATATGTATGTATGTATGTCCTTCTGAGTGCGTACATACGTATGTGTGAGGAGATGCATACGTTTGTGTGGTTACTTTCATGTGTGTGCACTTCTGTTTGCGAAGGCGGTGCAGCGCACCATGAAAAGGATTTGCCGTTGCATGCCGCTTATCTGCACTTGTGCACACTCAGCTCCACAATTCCTCGGCGCTGCCTCACCCTTCGCCCTTCGTGGATTCAGATTTGGAGAATACTTGGTGTAGGCAGGTTTGAATTTTTGTGAATTTCTGGCCAATTTCCAAGCCGAAATCGTTCTCTTTCCTCCACCTCCACCTCCGCTAGCTCGCTTTTGTTTGCCGCTCTTGTTGCGCGCGCGTGTGTGTGTGTGTATGTGCGGTGGTGGCACAGCATAGCCGGCTGCCATGGAGCCGGTGACAATAGGAAATTTTGCAGACATGGCGAAATGTGCGGCCAGACTTCAAAAACTGTCGCCACTCGGCTAGCAAACGAAATCAACAACAACAACAAGGACAATAACAACGACGATAAAAGCAACCAAATTAAAACTGCAAAATCACAACTAACAAACAAAAAGCCAGGACAACAACAACAACTGGAAAAGCAACAGTCCAAATTTGTGGGCAAAAATGAAAATTAAGACTAAAGACTAAAAATAGTTGAACGGTCGGTCGTTGGTTAGTGGCTAACAACGCACTCGCAGCCCCTGTCAGCTTTCAACTCCTGCCCCGGAGCTTTGCAGTTGGCGAGTTGGAGTTACATACGTGGACTGGATTTGGCGGTAGTGGCCTTAAGCCACATTCACAGAACGCAGATAACGTTCGCCGTTAGTTGGGTTTTTCGTGCAAATGGTGGCGGGCCGCGCGGCAACGGGCGGTTACGGAGGCTGGCAAAGCGTTGGCGGTGGCCGACACGACTATCGGTTCGCGCTATTCCGCAAGCTTGTGTGGCGACTGCCGTGCGGGGTTCGGGTATTGGTTGGTCGTGTTTTGTTTCCAGTTCTGCTTGTTTGTTTTGTTGTAGTTTTTTTTTTGTTGCACATGGCTTTTGATTGCTGCTGATGTTGTAAGCGCATGTAAGTTGCACGACTAACCAACCGGCTGCGTTGCACATGATTTTGATGTTGAGTGGCCGCAATAATGCCGCCAGTGTTGCCTCCGCGCTCCCGTTGCCACATGTAAGTGGGTTTTGCCCATTGTGGCATCACGTTTTTGGGCAGATAAAAATTGTTGCACAAGGTTTTTCCTGTAAATAGCTATGAGTATTCAATGGCACATCGATAGAAAAATATTCAGTGCGCTTTAACGGCATCGCTAGTTGCCAAACGCGGATGCATTTGCTTTAAACATTTTTGTGTTGAAGGAATGAAAGAGAGTAAACTAACTCGGTATTTTGAAATGCGCAATACATAGGCGCTTTATCATTTTCTGCAGATCCAACCTAGCGAGCCTGGAGGAAAAAAAGCTCCACCTGCAGCTAATTGATTGGTGACTGATTGGGATGAATTAAAATTTTATGTGAGGATATGTGAAGGTGTTACTTTAATAAGTCTGCCTCTGAGTCTCCATTGACTACGCGAAACTACTGAGCATATTTTTTCAGGCTGAGGTTTAGGAAAAAACATCACCGCGCAAAACGACAAAACAGGTAAACAAAACGACAAACGAACCACGACGGTCGGGTCTACGTAAACGGAACGACCCAGATTTATATCTGAGCAAGGACTGTTACTCCAGCAATACTCCCCAAAATCTCTTTGGGGAATTTATATGATGTTACAACAACAACAACCAAACAGGTAAACTACATACCCGTCTGCCTTGGTAGCGCTGGGGTTTTTTTAGGTATACCCGATGAAAATTCTCACCAATCTAAGTGTACATATGTCTCATATGGATCATTATAAGGTTCTATAAATCTTTTCTCCAGATAATATTTGATTTAAAAAAATCGGGTGAAAAGTGGTCAAAGTACGAAGATAATGTTTTTGCTTTAAATAAAAAACAAATGGGAGTTCAGAGAATATAAGAAACCTATTTTCATGTTTTATTCGACAGCAGCGGGCCTTATCGTCTTCTTTTGATCTTTGCTAGATACCGTTCTGATATCGCACATATTAGATTGTAATATACATTACCAATCGACACCCTGGGGGAGAGTTCAGTAGAGGCTTTTTTTACCAAGAACCGGTTAGAAACGACACAATGAAACAGGTTTTTATTTTTAGTTGGTCTTCACAAAAGATAGCGAATCTCGAATTGAAAATGAGAAATCAAATTATAGTTTAAAAACTAAAAATACGCTTTTATTACAACAAAAACTAAAAAATATAAAATAATTTATAAATATAGCGGACACGTTTAAGAATAATAGGAAGTTTGCTAACTTGGCTTAATTTTTTTTCTAAACTAGCTTAAAATAGGATAAAAGTGATTGGACCATAGTCATAGTCAAAATAAGGTCGACTGTAAAGTTAGTTGCAGCTGTTTGACATAATTTTCAATGGGATATCGGTGAAAAATCGGGGAATGGACCGTTTTTTGTGGGGAATCTAAGTTTACGTGGGGAATCGGGGGATGAACTGGTTTTTTTGTGAGGAATTAGGTACGCCTAATTTCTTTTCTTTTTTGCTTCATTAATTTTATAATGATTTTGAAACACTACAAATTATGCAAATTTGTCACATTTACTTTTCTATAGTGAATAAAACAATTTATTTTTATATGGAAGAAAACCCCAACCAATACCAAACAAAATTCTAAAAGGAAAATTTTTCGACACTTGAAACTTTCACATTTTTATACTAGAACTGAGTGTGCTACAATGCAACGTACCCAAAATCTTTCTAGGGAATTTAATTAAATAAACTCGAAATTTTTAAGAAAGTTTGTTGATTTTTTTTTTTAATATTGCACAAAGTTTGATGCTTGGATTTATACGGTTTTTATTGGAGAATGAACTATATTTCTACAAAAGAATAACTCAAATTAAATAACAAAAAAAATGATAGTTTTGAAAACTTGCCAAAAGTTGGTGCGACTAAAATTTTTTCGACCACTGCATGTATATAAGTATTATATGTACATTTTTTATTCTTTACTTGTTAACTAACTTTACAAAAGTTTGGTTTGATTTATGAGGACATAGATTATCTCTTTACACATAAGTAATATACATTCAAACATACAAATATGAACCAAATCAGGCGATAAATGCGGGTTTTACAAATATCTCGACTCCTTTGTCATCGGGTTAGAAGTTTCAAGTCTGTAGCTTATCGGGAAGTTTGTTGAATATTGCTTGCAAAATTCCAGGACATACATAGATACATACAGACATACATACAAGTGAAGTTAAATAAAAGCTTGTAACAATAAAAGGGTGCCTGTTAGATTGGGTTGCACGCATAGCTTTAGTTGAAAGTTCATTTGGGAGCAGCAATAACTCATTGTGATGCCCAGTAAAAGATTATATGGGTCCTTAAACCATTCTAAGTTCTGATAAATCTTATTATATATTTTGTAATGTTATTTTCCCAGAGGTGCTTAAGTTCTTGTAGAAGTGATCGGTTTCACAGGAACATCGCCTGATCCGAGATCGGATCCGTTTCTTGTCTGTTTCCTCATTTTCGTGAATACCGAGTTTCAAAAATGGTAACTTGGACAGCTACGATTATCAGCCTACCTTAATGAATATGCTTTCGACTATTCGAAACGGCAAAGCTCTTAAGCTTTCTTTAGTCGTTGACCCATGTTAATTAATACACCGTAATGTACGAGTACATACTATGAGCATATGTATGTGTGTATGAGTACATTTGTTGTAATAAATGTACGTTGTCGACAACAACATTTGTATAAGCACACATACATATGTACCTATGCACTTACCGCAACAAGTGCAAATAAGCATCTGAACAAATTGTGTGGGTATTGCGTTTAATTTTAAATAGCAATTAATTTCCGATTCAATAAAACATCTCGACAAGCAGTTTCGCAAATATGTACATACATATACGAGTATTAATGTACGGCGCACTAGGCAACCGCATGTAGCAGGTTGAGTGGTTTAATGTTGTTTTCGGTGCATAAACGAATGTGGCGGCGTGGTCTTTGTTGCAACAACGCCGATATCAAAATCCAAGCGCCCACACCCACGCACCAAAATACATACATATATCCTACATACATACACACATATGCCAACCGCAGAACTAACGGCACCGCATGCCACTAGAGTGTGTTCGTTGCTTTTTAATGCAATCCACATCCTGCTGCAGCTGCTGCTGTTGCCGGCGTAGGCAGCTTAGCTCCGCGCTTGTATGTAGAATGTACACTGATACTGTTGTTGTTGTATTCGTAGTAGTCGTTTTGCAGATTGCGCCATCTTGCAACGTGTGATTTAGTCCTATTACCACCTACATATGTACGTTCCCTGTGCTTTGTTGTTGTTGCTACAACAATAGTTGAGCATGCTTTTGCACGCCCCCGCCGAGTTTCTGCTACTGCTTTTCAAATAAATAACAAAGGTAGCCGCAGATTAGCCGAGCACAAAGCTTCTGCTAAAAAGCAGCTCCCCGATCTCTTTGGTATCCTCCCTTCGCTGGCTAATTTAAACCTACAAAAATACATATGTATGTATGTATGCCACACATGTGAATATGCGTTGGGTTGTCAATGTGTGTGTTCTTGCGCATTCAAGAAGAAATGCTCTTAACCGCAAATATCTACGAATATTTACAACAGCTGCACTCCTTCGATATCCTTGCGCGCCACAAGAACCAACAACCAACACAAGTTGCCCGCAGGTGAGCGGCAAAAGAAGCAGCGGCGGCGGCGCAGTGAGGATGTAAACACTTTTTGGTTTGTCTGTAAATATTTTGCCACCGAAACAGAAAACAACAGCGACATTAGAAGGAAGAAGTTGCAGAGTATCTACGGAGTAACTGCTTCTAAAGGAAATCGACAACGAATAAAGGCGGCTGAAGACTCCTCGTGCCCGATGGGGCAGGCGGCGGCGGAGGCAGCAAACGCTGCTAGTTACCCGAGTGGAAATGCAACTGCCGTTATTGCTGTTGCTTTGCCGGATTGTAATTCAAGTTCATTGCAAGTTTTTAAGTTGTTTAGTGGTTAAATTGAAACTTGTTACGCACAAATGTGCAAACGTGTGCTTCGGGGGCCAACGAAATGCAACCGTGCGTCGTCGCGCGCGCCATTTGTTTGCCGCGCCTGAACAGTGCCAAAAGTTTTGCGTAGCAGCCAAATAAAGACCCGCCACCTAGCGCATGCAACCGCGCTGCCAACGTAATAAAATTGTATTTAATTTGTAAAATTTACACCTGTGCACGCAAGAACATCAAACGCATGTGTGTGTGTGTGTGTGTGTGTGTGCAAATGTATTTAGTTGCATGTTGTTCGGTGTTGTGGCAAGTTGGAAAAATAAATAACACAAATGGCTGGCATTAAATGGATTTAAATAGGATTATTTGTTCGAGTCACTTGTGGTGCTTTTGTGTGGGCAACGCTCGCATTTGTGAGCTGTATTCGTAAGCGTATTTGGTTGGTTGGTATTGTGTGAAAATGTACACACTGATAAGAAGAGATTATCTCCAATGGAGCTTGGCAACTTAATGGCCCTCTACATGCGTGCATTTGGGTGTGTGTGCATTGCAAAAGTGTGCGCTCCGCATTAAAGATGTTGACCTATGGCAATTTGCTGTAATGCTATTTGCACAGTGCAAGTTATTGATTGGATGTAATATATGAAATCGCTTTTGCACACACATTCAAATAGAGTACTTACATAAATGTTATTGCAAAAATGAAATTTGGATGATTGTATATAAAATACTCGGACGAATTTGGATTGTACGTATTATGTTATTAAACGTAATTCTCGTAAATATTTGAGGAAAATCTTGAAGTGGAAGCTGCTTTCCAGATGAGACTAGAAACTGCAATCCGTGTCGGATCTGCAAAGATATTTACAAATATCCAAATTTCCGACAACCTAAGCCCAACAGGCAATTTCCAAGCGGAAATACATCAGCTTGGTAATATTTGCCCTAGTCTACAGCTGTCTTTTTGAATGCTTGACATCTTAAAACTATTTTTTGTTCATCTAAGTTTTGAGAATCGGGAGGCCTTTTGGTTGAGCTTCAAGCGATAATGAAATATTTATGACTCCATTTTGTAATATTTCACATGTTTATTAGTTAAAACCTGCTGCTTACATGAATGTTAGTGCTGGGACCCGATTATGTCAAGTATTTGCAAATAAATGCCAAATGTTACCAAAATAACGCTTTCTTATAAATATGTAAGAAGCACTCTTGTTCCCATCTTTACCAACAAAAAATTTCCTAACACCTAATCATAGAATAAAGTCAACTAGGTCGATACTGCTGGTTTATATCGGTTACTCCACTTGATAATATCTAATGGGAAGCCAAATGCATATTAAACTGGGAAGGATTCGCGAAATTCCAAGACGGCTTTTTTATTTTTATATCGAAAGCAGCCAGAGAGTATTATNATGGGAAGCCAAATGCATATTAAACTGGGAAGGATTCGCGAAATTCCAAGGCGGCTTTGGCCTATTTACTAAAATTAAAAAAGGCATAAACTATTTTTATATCAAAAGCAGTCAGGGAGTACTAAATTATCTTCTCCAGGACAACTATATCACAGAAGAATCATTTTCCAGCTGTTCTACAGTGGTTTTACGTTTCCACTGAAAAAGATAAAATAAAACTGATTTCGCAATGAAACTTGTTACGTTTGGACCAGGCTGGGGTGGTAATTAAAATGGGTGACAAAGCAGCGAAACTGCGCCTGGCCTCCATACAAATACCGCAAGATTTTATTAACTAATCGATTATTACTCGAGCCAAATTGCTAAAAATTTATAGAGAGAGTGAATTTTAAGCAAACAATTTAGTTTTCAGTAAATGTTGGAAAATGGGCGTGGTAAAGTCCACTTATGATGAAATTAGTGTATATCAGTAACCGCTTAGCCGATTTCAGCTAGACTTAGTACACGTACTGCAAAAATCCAATGCTCTCCTTTCCTATAACCGTATTTTCCAAATATGCAAATTCTGCGATATTTTACTATGTAAAAAATATGCTAAATGTTTTAGGTTTGTATTTAGAGAAATATTTCTGCAGCAAACTCGATTTCTTTGAAATATATGTATGTATGTGTGTAGTAGATACGCTTGTTTTTTTTTCGGTCCAATTAAGGAATATATTGAAGTTTTCTGAAACATAGCAACAACCTTCCTATAATGTAGTATTATGTACTTGCTATGAAAATGTGGATAGGTGCGTTCGGTATCGGTCCAACTTACTTAAACTAAATTTCTTGTTAAATTAACACACTTACCTTAACGAAACACCTTACTTTAACAAAACATTAAAAACCATTAAATCGTCATCTAAATAGTTTAATTTGTAATAAAACATTATTACGAAAATCATACAGACAACTGTTAATAAGTTAATATTAAAAATGCAGTAATCTCCTAAGGATATTTAAGTGTCGGAATTCTCTGCAGAAGTATGTAGAACATCGAAGCCTCTTAATTTACATCGCTAATAGAGTAGTGTAGTCGCAGGACGAAGTGTTGAGAAATGTATCGGCTCGTCCACTAGTTTCCGAAAGCGGAAGATATTGTGAATAGAAGCAACAAATACAAATAGTTCCGAATCCCAAAAGCTTATAAATACTAAGACGTAAAACCCAATGGAGGCTGAGAAAAATTAATTAAAACATTTGCTACAAATTCACTTAACGTACGTAAATTAAAATCATTTTAGTTGTTCCAAAGGATTGGCAATATCCATTCTGATTTTTGTAAATAAATTTTTGTTTTATATCATTCGTCCGGGTTTTAAAATGTACTTCACTTCAACGATATTCCCACCGCATGAATCAATTTTTTATATGTCCCGCCTTTTGAAGCTAGTTTTAAAGTGATACAAACAAAACAAAAAAAAAAACCAATCCGTTGAAAAGCTAAAACTTTTATGAAATAGTTGGTAGTGCTATGTGTGGCTAACATTTTTTGACTGCACATTGGTGAATTGGAAATTCACGAAAACACAAACACACACACACACACATCGAAAGTACCACAAATAGCATTTTACTTTGGAATTTTGAGTGGAAATCAGAAATGGAACGTGACCTTTTTGAAACACGCAACTTAAAGGTGGACGTGCCAATTTTTTCAATGAGAAACCTGCAGAACTCAGATGCACTTGCAACATGGCAACGAATATGCAACTTGCAACCACCGAATATTAGAAAACTGGAAGTAAATAAAAATTGAATGAGAAAATCACTTACCGAACTGTGCGCAAGACACACATAAAATCTGCGAGGTAAGATGTTGCAAACTCAGGCAACAGAGAATAAAACAAACTTTGAGAAGTACTGCTTGCAACAGCCAGCCAATTCAAATATGGACAAAACGAAAATATTTTTTAGCATGCGAGAGTTGCAGTGAACGACAATTAAAGAGCCCAGCCATAAAGGCATGAAGATTTCCTTAAATTAGAACATAGACTAGTAGAAACTATTGTGCCGTTGAGCGGTGTCGCAGTAGAAGAGAAATAACTAATGAATGGATGAGGTAACAGCTGAATTGAATGGAATGTCAACCAACGGCCTTATAGCAAGCCAACCGAATACACCAAAGATTTGCAGGCGGGAAATCTCTTGTTTCGAACCAGTACCTCGTTTCTGTAACAATTCTCTACCAAGGCGAATTCATATCCATTCTTCATATACATTTGCCGACTTGTTCTCTGCTGCTAATGAGTAGTAGAGAATGACGTTTATTATCTAACAGTAGAGAAATATTTAATCGGAAGGGAAGAGTAACAGAAACGAGCTACAAATCATTTCTGGGTAATACAAGATAACTCATTTGATTTGTCATTCTAACTAAACTCAGAAACATTTCGTGTTGGTCGACATATACCTTGTTTATACCGACAAATAAAGCGGCGCTTTGACCCAGTTCGCCGTGATTCAAATCGGAGGCATAAACCAACTTTCAACAGGCTCAGAAATTCAAAAGTGTATTGACTCGACATCGGTTAGAAAACAGGTATAAACACGTCATTGATTTGATTTGACACGAAGTGAAAAATGGCCGGTTTTCTTTATACAGCCCGTTTTGAATTTGAATCATTATTATAACAAATTTAAAGACTTGTTCGCTACTCATGATTTTACTGAAGTAGCGAAATAGTCCGCAACTGATGACTTTTCCCTGGCTCTGTACCAGAGACTAGTTAAACCAAAACAAGCTTCTCCTGCAGGTTGCCCAGCATAATATTGCGTACCTTCGAATGTATTTACATATATGTACATATATTAGTTGTGTGAGTGTGTGCGTGTACCTGCAATTTGCCGACGGCCTCTGCATTTTGATTTGTTTTTTGCATATTCGCCACCTCTCCGCATCCATCTCTCTCTCTGCAAAGCGGGCATGTGCAGCGCTTTTCATTTCCTGATGCATCTGCTCGGCTGTGTTTAAGAGCATACGAGTACAATTCGATCGTTTGCATTGCCGTCAGTCAGACAGCTTGGCGTATACAGCCGTCCCTCCGACAGGTTGACTCTCAGTGCGAAAAACAAGAACACAACAGAAACAACGCCGTGTAACAGCATTGACGACGGCTCGTCGAGTGATTGATTACGTTTGATTCGCATTGATTTGCTGCATTGATTTCAGAAACAAACACTCCGTTGCAAGTGCATTGGTACACGAAGAGTGGCAGCATCTGTGCGCATCGGTGTGGCATGTTGCAAGCGCAATTTGTTTGCGTTGAATACACTATAGCATTCACAACAGTGTTTAACTTTCACACACACACAAACACACTGACTTTTATTTGAACGAGGGGTGGGCGCGTTGTTGGTACTGTTTGCATTTCGTGTTGCATGAGTCAACAATAATTCCAACTCTTCTAGTTTGAGGGAAATTGAAAATCAAATGTGAACATTTTAAGCAAACATAGCTATCGGGCTGACGGTACCGGCAGCAAAATCAGAGCCCGCAGCAGCAGCAACAGGACGAGAGACGAGATGTGAGACGGGTCGAGGTGGGGCAATGAGACAGCTGTTGTAGCAAGTTGTGCCGTCTCCTGCCACCCACCGCCCAAAAACACAGTCTCCTCGCTCATTTGTAGCACTCGTTTGCAATTTGTCTTGCTATAGCTGTTGTCGTCGTTGTTTGTATAACTGTATAAACGTGTGAATTTTTCACTCAACTCCAAGTGCATCATTTTAACGGTACGCCATATGAGGCTGGTAACATTGATTTTGATTTTGATTTTCATTTTGATTTCAATTTGAATTATAGGTGCTATGTAACCACTGCAAGGTGGGATGAAGGAGTCAACACAACAACAGTAATCACTTCAAATTAGCTATGAAATCGTCAGAAGCATTGTTGTTGCGCATCGAATTGTTACAATGTGCCATCAAACGAAAAAGTCAAGGAAACTTGCAACGAAATTGAAGTAGAGAAAGGCCTAAGGTAGAAGGTCGATAATTCAAGCAAATGTATACTTGAAAAGTTAATCATAAAACTAACAGCTTAATGCATATTGGTGTTGTATTTCAAAACAAATTCAAGACAATTTCACTCACACAAGCAACCCCAAAAGTAAAACAAGTAGTTGAGCTGCAAACAGGGAATTCTCTCAGCTTTCAACTTCCATTTTTATATACAAACAATATTGTATTTGCCACGTTGCCGTATCTACTTACTATCCTTATCTTTCAAACACATCTTTAAAAACCTGCGGTTATGGATAGCAAACCTGCGGTAAAGAAGGCATCTGGCAATCGTAAACGTCAACAACACCGGCCTCCGCTTTACCACGCGAAGGGGAAAAAGATAAAGTTTGGAACCGACTTTAATTCGACTGCCAAAGCAGAGCGTAACAAGTGGTGTATACTCGCAGGAGCTTTCACTTAATTCGTGCCTCCGGTTGCCACATCGCTGCAACGCATTTCAAGCCGAATCGAAAGCTTTTAAGGAAGCCATGGTGTGGCTTGCAAAAAACAAATCTTCAGCCTTGAAATATACTCACTCAATAATCACTAGTAATTTAAGATTTTGAAGTTAAGAACTCTTGCAATACATGTCTATGTATGTTTGTATACGAGTACAGATATGCCCAGATGAACCATTTTGAGCTCGAATGTTGAAACTCACCTGCAAAGATAACAAAAGAGAGAAACATTGATTAATTAATTTCGCAAAAAACAGGTCGAAGTAAAAACTTCAAATGAATTTATGTATATGTATGAATAGCAGGTATGTAGTTATCAATAATTAATAAAATCCACTGACCGAAACACCTCAACACCACCTAATTTAAACTGAATGTATCTGCCCGACTGCGGACTTATCGGCTACCCGCGGAGACAGACAGCCAGTAATTTAATTTGACATTTTATTGTACCCCTTAATTTGGCATGCAAATGTTATATTCCGTGCTCACTTGTCTTCTTCTTCTACTTCTCTTTATCTGTTTGCTCAGTTGAGCGGTAACTCATAAAAGTGTCATTTTAATTTGCCAAATTTCAACAGCAACAACAAATCTAGCGAAACGGACACAAGTGTTAAATAGCACGTCAACTGCTCATTTGGTCGACACCTGACTGAGCAGTCCAACGGGTGGACTCCAACCGAGCGAACGTCCAACTGGTGGCATGATTTGCAGACCCGGCATGTGGGCCGTGAATCCCGCACATTTAAAAGCGAGCATGCAGTTGGTCGCCATGTGACGTTTACCTGTCATAAATTCACTTTGCCTCCGCTCCTTATTTGTACAGTTAATCGGACAAAACACGCACAAATGCAAAACGGTTGGCAAACAAACGAAATTCATGGTCGTCTGCGACTCCGGCGGAATAAAGCAAAGGTACTTAATGTTAGCGTTGCGTTTATATTTGTCTGCTCCACTTGTTTGTGCGGCGTTTACAAAAGCAACGTGTGTTGGTGACCACACTATAATTATTCATATTTTTTTTTTTTTAATTTTCAACCTAACCTCATCAGAGCGTTTTACTATTTTACAAAGTAGAGTTAATCCTTCGCACATAATTACATACATATGTACATTTGTATATGTGTGCACAGTTATTTTTTTATTAATGCAAACAAAATTTATTTCCAGGTGTCTTTTGTTAAACGTTTTGGACGCTGGCCAAAATCAACTTTGACACATGCAACACCCACATACATACATATGTACATATGTAGGTATTTAAGAATGCATGAGGTAGCACAAAAGTTGGGGGACTTGCGTGTTTCCAGATCGCTTTCAATTTACATTAATCGCTAGAACTGTTTCGGCAGTTGGCTGTAGCGCTGATAGCTGACTGTTTTTACAAGTGTTTGTATGCTTTCTTTTCTTCCCAAACAAATTAACATACAAAGCGCCGATTAGAATTTGGAGTAGGCTACTCCGCGTAAATTAGTAGCAGGGTAGAACTGGTCACTAAATGTGAAAACATATAGTACATAAAAAACGTTTGCTAGACACACTTATTGCGCCGAGAAATCGTTTTCGAATGATATTAAACAAACTTTTAGGAGGCAAAAGGGCGCATGCCGAAGGCTTTATACCTTTCATGAATATCAGAAAATTTAACATCAACCAACTATTGAAATTTTAGTCAGTTGTTTGGAAGCTATACATTACTATGATAATTGATTTTCACTATAGGGGAAACATTTTTTCGACCTTAGTATCAAAAACTCAAAATCAATGATATGGACAGTGCATGGTACTCGTATAAAGTACCGATCATATCCTAACAGTAAGCTGTAGTATTCCGACAAATGATTAAAACATTATAAAACGGCATCCGCTCGCCAAATTTCAGCAATACCTGGAAAACTGCGGGACTATATGGCGTTCAATTAAAATGGCTATATCGGCTCATCTCGACGTTTTGTGACCATTTGGTATACTTTTTCATTGGTCCATCTCTTCTTCTTCGGGTACTTACGGACATCGGAACAATGTTATAGTACGATTTTATCTTCATGAAAGGTATAAAAAGCCATAGACTTATTCAGGCACACAATCGAATGATTGTACAGATATCTGTACTGTTTTAATGATATCCAACAATAATTATTTGTTCGAGTGTTTGTTTAACCTCATTTTTTGGAAGGCAACAAAAAACTTTGACTAATTATCCGATTGAGTGAATTAAGCGCAGACGCCACTTCATGGCAACATCCATTTGAATGTCTTGCGAGTAGATCAACCAGTCAATTTATCAGTTCTCACACAGCAGAAAAAAAACAACGAACATTAGCAACTTTGGCGGCCCATCAATTAAGTGCGCCAGCGATGGATATAAACAACGGTTTTAATTGAAAAACGTAAAAAAAACAATAAACAAATGCTTTAGTGTCAGTGTTGGGGCAGCGCCGCAGACTTTGAGTGCAAAAGCAAATAATTACAATTCGAAGGGAAATAAACAATCAAGCGAAGGGAACGCGAGCACGCCCAGCGATATGGATTGCGATGGCACCAGATACATGCATACATATGAATATGTATAGTTGCCATCAATGGCGTAGCCAGAGGGGGGAATTAGGCGGATAGACCCACCTTCGTCAATAAACCACTCCTTTTTTTTACTTTTTATTTAATAACATAATGCCATTTTATACTTCTGATTTGTATTTTTTTGAATTCAGACTTATGAAAAAATAGATTTTTGTAAATATTGGAGATTATCCGTTATTCGATTATGCATGTGAATATTTAGCCTGTACACACTAGCCTTTTCGAGACCGTATGAAAAGTTCAACGTGCAAAAGTACACCAGGCTTTTCAGACGAAGAAACCAGCTTCAAGCTACTTACATATGTAATACCGCAATTTTCTCGGCCTGAAATTGCAGAAAAAAAAATCTACTGACTTTTCTCTCCCTTCCATGAAAAGCCGACTTCAGCCAGCTGGTGTGCAACCGGATAACACAAAATGTTTTATAAGAATTTTAGTTTTAATGGTTCACTTGCGCATAACTGTAGAGCAAATACTCTTTCATTTTGCTCTATAACAGGGGTCGGCATTCTAACTCATTCAAACGATTCAAACCTGTGACTGTGTGCGTTAAATGCACTGCTCAGCTGCCGCTCTTCGTATACGTGTGAAACACACATGTGTTCAGAGAGCGCTCAGTGAGCTAAGGCCTCCCGACCACTGCTCTACAAAATAGTCTATTTAAACTCTTATAATACCAATTTTTATCCGCAGCTTAGTACCTAATACCTACCAAAATTTCTAATTAGATTTTTAAGAAAAATACCCTCGCAGGCCTGTGTTATCTACTAAAGTCTGGAATGGTATGGTTAAAAAAATGTTCATGATCTTTGTGAAGAGGAATCCAACTTCAGAGCAGTTAATCTATACAGAAAAATTAGTATATAACTTCAAACAAAAAGCTTCTTTTGTTATCTAGCAAAATACGAAATGGTATGACTGCATAGTATTTATGATATTTATGAAGACAAACTCTACTGCGAAAAGAGAATGCACAATTTCTCTAAGACTTCAAATTTTTGGAAGTGTATAAATTTGCTTGTTGCTGATTCTGAGTGAAGGAAACTTTTAGAGATGTAAAAGCTTAAATTTGTAGAGCATCATGCAATGGAAAAGACAACAGGATAAAAAAGAGTCCTGTACAAATATGTCTACACGCAGAGCCTTATAAACCTCTTTTAGAATATATGTATGTTCTTTATTAAGAGCATTATAAAACGCTTATAAAAAGCACAGTCTACGAGTAGAGTCTTACAAAAACTTTATAAAACCTATTGCTCTTTGCACATACATATACTAGAAATATATAGCGGTAAGAAAGGCTCATATATGCATAAAAAATTACACACAGTCGACGCCTCTAGCCATTGAGGGGTTCACCTTTAAGCTATCGCTGAAGTTTCGTTTCATCTGGCCCCCCTTCGCGAAATCCTGGCTACGCCACTGGTTACCAGATATACAAGATATAAAACTGAATATACATGATTTTGATTACAGGCAAACTATGTATGGCCGTATATGCATGCCTATTTTTCTTGGACCGCCAATGGACGCCGGAATGGCCGAGATCCAAGAAATGAAGGCGATGCAGTAATAAACACAATAACAAATATTTGTAAATACATATGTACGTAGATGTCTGAAGCAGAAAAGGCGAAAGCGGCAGCAAAGGAGAAACTCACAAATTGTATGCTGAGGCAAAAGGTGACGATAATTCTAGGTAAGTATCTGGCAGTGCACGAATCAGCTCTTATTCTTATGGCCACGTCAACCACCAGCCATCAACCCAGAAAGTAACACACTCTAAAGACCGGTTGTTCAATGTCTGGACATCATGCATATAACGGGTGATTTTTTTGAGGTTAGGATTTTCATGCATTA
>NW_016160514.1:35962-63459 GCF_001687245.7 Rhagoletis zephyria | reverse complement strand
TGCATATCCTTAATTCGAAGTCCTTGTTACGTTTTCGGGGGTCGTAAACGTGTGGGGGGATGCAGTCATCCGAGGCCTGTTTAGTCTTTTCACTGGATATATTTTTTTCGTAGCGGGTCCCACGCCCAGCGCACAACCATTGCTGAGGTGGATGGTTTTTGAACCGGGTACACATTTATATAGCAAGCCGCTTGCTCCAAGACAGACGCCCGCTTGCAGCCGCGCTCCTGGTGAGTAGATGCTTAAGGCTTCAGTGAGCCTTTAAGCCGAATAAGTCGGAGTGGCCCCACCGACGCCCCCTCCCTTTCTGCCGTGACCCAAGGCTCCAGAGTGCGCGAACGAGTACGCAAGAGTCGGGATTGAGTAAAGCCGTGCCACTGTAACTGCATACCCAGAGCAACGACTATATCCCATTGCACTTATGTATTTATGACTATGTAGCTCTGAATAATTTTTTTACCGCTACATACTGCTACTAGGAATTCTATCGGTCTTTAGATTTAAAGTGATTCAAAAATAATTTAGCTATAGGTCGTATGTTAAATAAAACATTAAAAGTTTTCTGCTCCAGTTGACCAGATAAAGCTAATAGTTGCTGAAGATGCCTTAAGACTAAAGACGAAATATTGACCAAAATAAAAAAAAATGTATATAAATAAAGCAGAAAAACGTTTAATGTTTTATTTAACATACGGCCTGTAGATCAAAAATAAATTATTAAAGTATATTAAACGGAAAATAACAAGAACAATAGTGATTTAAAATTTTAATATTAGAAATTACATTTCTGCTTAAACGTTTGCCTGTAAACGTTGTGTCTACTTATGTATGTATATACTTCTGGGACTGTTATACTAATGACGCATTTTTAGACATTTTTAGGTTGAATTGTAATGCACTTAAATAAAGAATATACTTGTTTGTACATTACGGTGTCCCAGAACATAGTGAGATAAAAGGGCTATTCGCGATCCGGTGCAAATGGTCTAGCATCATTGCATTGCAAATTTGTATTGCAAATTATTTGCAATACACAAACAAAATACACGCATTTGCATTTGTCATGGCTTGACAAATTTGCAATACCTAAAATCCATAGCATAAAAATGCTATGCATTGCATTCATAAACAAAAGCAAAGCTGATGCACAAAAATTGTTTTGCAAAAGCTTTACCACGACAGTTTAATAAAGGTCGCTCACAATCCATGGCATATTTCTGCAATTGCATAAATTTGTCAGCTCTTATGCACCGAATCGCGAATAGCCCTAAAGTTTTTCTGAGAAATTCGATATGCATACCCGCAATTTTTTTCTTTTCGCACTAAATGACATACACATAGAAAGTTTTATTGCTGTAGGATGACGAGTACGACTAAATTTAATAAGGCAATAGCAAATTTGTGTTATTTCCCAGTTAAAAGTGAAATATGTAACACAAATTGGCTTTATATCATTTCTGTTTGAGCAATAATATCAGCTTTTAATTTGTCAATTTTTATTGTGGCGTATTCATATTTATTTCAATAGTGTTATTGAGCTTTGTACCACGATTTGATTGGTAGGAATAATGGAAAAAGCTCAATAACACTATTGAAATAAATGTGAATACGCCACAATAAAAATTGACAAATAAATATATGGGATGAGCCTGCCCTAAAAACTATGCAATAAATCTATTTCATGTATGGAATTAACAATAACAACCACGTTGCCAAGCTTCAATAGCGGCAATTAGCTGCACTTGATAGTAAATAGTAGGTTGAATAGCTTAGGGTTCACACCGGACAATATTGTCAAGACAATTATATCAAAATCATGTGTTTGTTGTAATATGAATTCGCCGTGTTTACAACAAACACATCATTTTAACATAATTGTCTTAACAATATTATCTGGTGTAAACCCTAAGTAAGGAAATGGATTAGCAACAAAATCTTACGGGGTATGCATAGCTCAGTGGTTAGCGCTTCTGACTTTGCAACATCGATGACGCATTTTCGATCCCTGCCGAAAGTCTAGAAAAAAGAAGTCTGAGGAGGTGATCTCCGAAATAGCTTCAACAAAAAAGAAAGAAAGATTCAACAAAAAATTAGTACATGAACAAGTTAACTGGACGGAAATGTGTGAAAAGAAAAAAATATATGCCAGTAGATCGACATGAGGTTTGCACCGAGACCCACAGCCTAGACTTTCCTCATCTCTTCTGCGGATAGCGTCAAACCCAATGAGAATATAAGTTGCTGTCTATTAATATGCCTAATTAGTCTACAGAATCCTGAATTGATAAATAGGTAGGTAGGTAGTAAACCTATTGTGTTGCCATAGTTTCGAAATCTCACTAGGATCAGCCAGGAACGGTGAACCCAGATGCCGCAGCCTGCTTTAACACAGTGCACGGCATTTACACAGAAGATGTACGGCCGCTTCCTCCTCTTCGTAGTCCTTACAGTTTCTGCAACAATTTCGGAAAGGCACGCCAATCTCTTCTACATGCTTACCTATTAGACAATGCCTGGTTAGAGCCCCAATAAATTTAGATATATCCTCTCTTCTGAAGAGATCCCATTTAGGCCAGGTGTTACTGAAAATTCGACAAGTTCGACTTTGATTCCCACTTTCTGCAGCTTGTTTGTTTGTAATCTACATAAGTAGCAGCTTGTAAGTGGCAAATAGGGTTGCCAGACGTACTGCTTTTGGGAGTACACGTACTCCTTTTTATTGCAATGTACTCCCTTATACTCCCCAAAAAAAATATATGGAAATGTACTCCTTTATTAGTTTTGTACTTCTTTTCTTCTCCTTTTTCCAGCTATTAATATTTTATAATATACAGGGTGTAAATAATAACTGCCGCACATTTTTTTTTGTTTTTAATAAAAGGGACATTTATAGATTTTGCGAAAATTGTATTAATACGTTTTTAAATTTTAACCTTCATTTGTGTTTACCAGCGGGTTTGGGAGAAAAGCGCTAGCGGCACGCAAGACTTCATCGGTTACTTTATTACATATCTTCTGTAAATATAGGCTAATTTCCCCTATTTGGGTCCTTTATACTTCGTCTTTTGTCCAACATAAGGCCTCATTCTCAGCGATCGAAAATACTCCAAACCGGTGACTAGGAGGGCAACCAACCCATACAGACGTGAGTGCCGCATGAACTTATCTCCCAAAGCTGGCAAATGCAAATAAGGATTAAAATTTTAAAACTAATTAATAAAATTAATGTAAAGTATTTACAAAGTTAACAATAAAATACTCTTTTACGCAACATCTATAAAGGACCCTTTTATTTTTCAAAAAACCTGTGCGAAAGTTATTATCTTACGCCCTATACTTTGCCATTCATATTGTGGCAAACACTACTTAGTAAGCAAAGTTAAGTGTGATAGTGAAAAGGTGTAGGCATGGTCGTAGCAAGGTAGGTGCAGAGCGCTCGGGTATAAAAATCAGAAAATATTAAATTAATTATAAGGCTTAAATTAAAAAACTGGCCATATATTCAGAAAGAGTTTGGAATTCTTCTGTAGAATTTAGTTGGGGAAAATTTCCTATAAGGGCGGTCATTGAAGAGGTGGTGAGCGAAGGGGGAGTGGACGTAGCACCCCAGACCACCTAGGCCCCCTATGGGTCCTAGATTTCTAAAATATCTTTATTTATTTGTACCTACTTAATGGTAATTTGTAACAATAAATTGCACAAAAAATTAAAAAAAAATTGTACTCCTTTTTTAGGTCTTGTACTGGTTTTTTTCTATCGAAAATATAAATGTACTCCTTTCTCAGTTTTAAAATCTGGCGACCCTAGTGGCAAATCACATACCAATGGGTTCTTTACCTGAAAGGACCTGCTGGGTCGTGCCTTGCAAGTTCCTCCACCATGCAAAAAGTGAGTAAAACATAGAAAAGCTCAGAGCTTTTATTGCAGCCTGGTTATCACTAAATATGAAGACGTTTCTTCCCATCATTTTGGTTCTTAGATTCTCAGCAGCCTCCATGATAACTGCAACTTTTGCTTGGAATAGNGTGGTGAAAAAACAGCCGCCTAGGAGGTACCCTTCGTCACAAACCTCGAAATTTTTTCACGCTTCCAACCTCGCCTTCACTAATCTAGAGCATAGTAGCTGGCCGATAAACCCCATCAGTGAGTTATCCACCCCTATAGCCCTCGCCGCGTCAGCTAAAGCCTCAAGAGGTACGCTCCAAGCTATGGAGGGTAGTCTTCGTGGATTTACCTTTTCGGTTCAGCTCCTAAACTCTAAAATATTGCTGTAGTATCGAATACAGCTCATCTTCCATCTTTCAAAATAGCATCCGTTATGTGGTGAGCTGCGGTACGCTTTCTCGGAAGAGCTGTGGACTGAATTTGACCGCAACCAAAATACAAAACAACGCCCAACCCAATTTACACTGTATCTACTACATGCAGGGTCGGGTTGTATATGCTATCGAAGGTGGCAATTAAAAATCACCCTCAATGTGTGCAAAAATACCCAAGGCGAACTTTTTTTTAGTGATCGCATTCCTTTTTTCTAGCAACTAGATTCTTCAGAGCGTGATCAAAAAATTTTCCCACCATACAGGCATGTTGATGCAAAGACAAAGGGGGAGATGAAAGCGCCTCCCTACGATTAAGAAACTCAACAAGTCTCTCCAGACATTACAGGATGAAGGACATAATACTAATAGGCCTGTAGCTTTTTGGGCTAGTGTAGTCATCCTTTCCAAACTAGAAGCTCAGCACCTTCTTTGATTACAATAGGTATAAGACCATCCAAACCGTCGGATTTAAGGCTGTCAAAGAATCCAATAGCATATCTTGGCATCTTTTTTCATTTTAGTTCTGCAACAAACCAGTTATGCATGGAACAGTAGTCTTTAGCCAATGACCATTAAACCTTGCTCTATTCTTGATGGCATCCCGAATGATTATGGTGTTAAACTAAAACTACGCTTCCCACTAGCAAAGTTATTAGCTAGTTTTAAAGGTTACGCTTTTTTCATGCTAAACATCGTACATACCTAATGTGACGATTTAGTACTGGTCACTAAAAGTAAAAATAATCATATTCGCTGGAACTATGTATGTACATGACGACTGTCGAATCGTTTCAAAGCTTAATGAGTATAGATTGTTTGCACAATTTCGCCTACGTCACCTCTGCGGTTGTTGGGAGTCAAGTGGACATGGTGCTGAATAATCTGGTTGAGCGTGAGTCGAGTAACCGCATAGCGTGCTTAAAGTACGTGCATATGTAAATCTGTATGTATATAGTAAATGAAAGCTCCATCCATCTATCCATATGCATACGATTCGTTAATTTTTAGTTTGCAACTAATATTTTGAAACTCATTACTATTCAAGGTTAGACATTTATCAGAGATGCTGACAGCAGCACCAAGAATAAAAGCTATACAAATAAATAAGCAGAACTTGGAACTTGACAGCTCATAAAAAACGGTACCGTAAAAAAAATGAACCGAACACATACATACATATACATACATATATGGATATGTCCGTACATACATATGTACATTAGGGTGGTCCTTTAAAAAATCAAATGAAAGATTTTTTCAATCTCACCCCCTCAATCGGTAATACCATAGTCGAAGATATCATATATAAACTTTGGTCCCGATTTGAGTCGGTTAAGACGTCTTCTTAGCGTAATCTGAAATTTGACGCCCGTGCGACACCCCTTAACCGACTTCAATCTGGACCAAAATTTGTATGTGATAGCTTCGACTATGGTAGTATGAATTTTGGGTATTAGATGAAAAAAATATATATCTTAATTTTTTGAGTCTCCATAGAGGAATCTTGTGCGACACGCCTTAACCGTCTCCAATCGGGACCAAAATTTATATGTACATATGTGATATCCTCGACTATAGTAGCATCGACGTACGTATTGAGGCTTAGGAAATCTGATGTAAAAATGTGTTTCTTACATTTAAGGACCACCCTAATGTACATAGCATGTAGCAGAAAAAATTAATTAGACACAATGAGAACCAACTCAAGATATGCTTGATGTGTACATTTTTTCTAAAGTTAACGAAGCAACTTTTATATTAAAATTATTAGTGTAGTTTTCAAAGAAGTATTTATTGAAATTTTTTAGTGCATTAATATTGTCAATGAATTAAATTTTTTGGACTTTTCCAGAAACCTTTAGGTACAAGTTAGGCAGAGAAAATGTTGTAGACTTCTTACATTTCTGTCATTCTAATATGTAAATAAGTATGTATATGTGTAGAAAGCGGTTTTTGGTACTCAAATTAACTTCAGCCAATACTGAAATATGTAGATGAACAGCTTGGCAACGGACTGATGCGTAGCTGAGAACCGGTGAACGGTATCAATATTTTAATTTTTGGAATTCCCATTAAACTTAAATATTGCAGCTAGAACCAACACAGACAGGTAATGCCAACCATATACAGCCATGTTAACATAAACAGAAACGCAGATCTGTTGTTAATAAATACAAAGCATTTACCTATTAAAAATGGGACATCTAGTGAGAAATTTAATTAAAAGGGAACTCCCATTCTCAATGGTGAAAAGCGAACAATACTTAAGGCCGGTTACTCAATGTCTGGTTAACACTAATCTGCGGTTAAACATCGTTACCGACGTCTTCTACTCCATGCATATAACAGGGAGTCGGTTACGTCGATAACGATGTTTAACCGCAGATTAGTGTTAACCAGACATTGAGTAACCGGCCCTTAATGTTCTTTATCTTTCTTTAGAAACTGATATTCTTGAACAGAAATACTATTTTTAAAAATGTCGATAAACATCGTTTGTGTTCGCGCACAATGACCAATAGGGTGGTCCAGAAATGCAGGTGAAAAAGTAAAGTCGCTATTTTTATGCTCTCACCCCCTAGGATCGTTCTATACCGCAAAAATATACCCCTGTTTTTGATGTGTATACATCTAGGGGTAAAATTTGTGAAGCTGTAACGCATAGCCCAGTAGAAAATTTTGCAGCAGAAAATTTATAGTTTCATTGGAAGCACCCTGTGGTAACTTGCTATTGCAAATGGTTGCTTAGATGTAGGCATATGCCACGATTGAGAGAATATCATTCTATCATTCTTGGGCATATGCAAAGCAAGAGAAAATGCCGAACAAATAAATTTGACTTCATATTATACAAACTCCGCGCATGCATAACGGAAAGTATGCGAAGAAAGTGGCGTACGTAGCGTAGAGATGCGCCAAAATGGAGGTGTTGCGCCTGCAAGCAAAAATCAGCTGTTCTTTAAGACCACGTACTTGCGGTTTACACAAGTAAATTTTGCAGATACATTAGCAATACATTCACACTTTCTTATTAATGGGACAAAGTTCGTGCGGTGTACCAGGAAAAATATTTTATAGAAAAATGTTGTTCAAACTCCACCACGTTGTTGCTATGGTTACTGGTAAGCAATGTGTAAAAGAGTTATACGAGTTTAAAAATTCAAATTTCAGCCCTTTTTCTTAGTCACAAGTTTTCTTAAAATTCTTATCTAATTCACACTCATAATAGAGAATCAAAAATTACTGACCTAATTAAACTTTTTCCGTGCTTTTGAGTGGAAACTATAATTTTTTGGTAAAATTTTATGGTGCAAAAAACTTGCAATAAAATACATTTTATTGTATTTTAGAAACAATGTACCATCTTTTTCGTAAATGGCTTACTTCGATAGCTTATTTTCTAAGCTTTCCAGTGATATATAACGAGCCCTAACCGCCAAAATAACGTAAGCGACAATTTTTTCAAAATTTATTTTTGATGCAGAAATGTATCTAGATGCTCTAGGAATATTTCTGCATCAAAAATAAAATTTTGAAAAAAATGTCGCTTACGTTATTTTGGCGGTTAGGGCACGATAGTTTGTATTGGGCGTGGAAGAGGACTACACGTTTTTCATCATAGAACAAACTCGGGTCCGCCTGGCATTTTTGTCGGCAATAACAAAAGTTTACAAAAATGAAAAAATTGTCTAACCAACGACATTTTTTAAAGCATTCTAGTGTTAAATTTCCCGCTACATCATAATACGAAAATAAAACGTAAGAGAGTAGGATAGATTTTGAGATATACACATCGGCGTAGCCAGAATGAAATTTAGGGGGGGACTCGACCCTATTAAGCTGGCATTTCAGGGTACTATTTTATATATATATAATGAAAATTTAAAAGTTAGGGGGGCTCGAGCATCCCCCTGCCCCTACCTGGCTACGCCCATGGATATACATTAGTGATTTTCGGGTTTTTGAGATCTGAAATAAGTGCACTCACTTAATTGCAATTTTCTTTGGATGCAGTTGGCCCACTGCAAGATTTTTGAATGCGTTTTTATGAAGAATTTTCCGTTGAATCCGAATACGAAATCAGAATAGAGGAAGGTGTAACAGTTTTTCAGATTTAGCCAAATTTCGCGTTGCATTTTTCTTTGGATTCTTAAATAAATTAAATTAAAATTTCTTTTTGTATTAGTAAAGGCTGTTTAATTAGCTATCAATGCTTCAACTAGATACGAAATTTAGGAGCTATAAATTGATTTATCGACAGCTTTGTATAGCTTTAAGAAAAGATTTGAAAGAATTCTCTTTCCCTACACACATTTGCAGGGTTTGGATTTTAACCTTTACCAGCTCAGAAGGTTTTTATAACATAACCGCTCAGAAGAGTCTGTTTGACTCCCTTTTCTTTTCTGTTGACACATCTAATCAATGCTACATGGTTCGTTCCTTCCCAATGTATTTCCAACGACATCCTTGGTTTTCGCTATAATCTTCATCCGATTGAACCTCATCCGTGTCATCTTCAGAAGTTAGTTCTGATGAGACATATTCTTCATCTCAACAAAAATCGTCATAAGTTCCTTCAACGTGTTCACCCTTCTTTCGTAAATCTGTTGAAATTTTCATATCCATTGTATTATCCTCTATAAAATACTTACAAGCATTTATGAATCAATTCTTTGCAATTCTAATTCTATGGAATAAACATGCATTTTTTAAAGACTCTTCTAAGCTTTGGTGTCGCAGTTTAACTTTTTCAACTTTCTTTATATTTGTAGTATTTTTTAGGTAACCAACTCGTATGGAACCTTTAGACCTTGGCAAAGAGAGAGAGAGAGCTTCGAAAGGGGTATACGGTTTAAAGGCCTACTGAAGTCTGCAGCGTCTGTTCACCATATGTTGCGTTGCGTTGTCTTCGTAAGGCAAAACGAAGATATTACGTCCACATATGGGATGCCATGGCCGTGGAAAGGAAAGAAAAGTAAAGGCCTGCGATATCTACCACTGCTGTAATTTAAAAGATCGTAAGTTTGGTGTTGGATTTCCGCATTTAATCAATCTCCCGCTCATTTGCGCCCATGTGCCATGCCATATGTGCCATCTACCGCGAGATTTTATTCTTCTTACTATTTGACACTACAATAAAACTGCGCCTGGCAATAGCCCCTTTCCTTTGAAGTTGCGCCAGTTGTTCAACCCAAGAGGCAGGTCCATCTGCACTTAGTACTTCTAATGTGTTCGTGGGCACCTTTCCTATCGCTGTCCCCTCATGGGTGTTGATTCGAAAAATCTTTTCACCGAGGCGTATTTATTTTGTTGATAATTTCGTATAGTTTATCCTCAGTATTCGACTGTACAAACATAAACCCATTTAGAGTATAATAAATATTTGCTGTTACCAATAATGCAGATTTTTTGCATTATTTTAACGACTCAGCGATTTTATTGTACCGACAGCATAAACTCGTCGTAGAGTATCTGTATGAATCTTAATGAAGGCTCTCTACGAATGTCGAATTTACTTACGTAGCTATTCGGGTTCAGTGATAGCATTATTGCCGATATCACGAAAATCGAACCTACGATGGATTCAGTGATAGCACATATGAATTCTTATCAGGCGTGTTGTGTGAAAGGCTAAGCTCGCCATTTTCTAAAAACTCTTTGAGGTATTTTTATGCCGGTGCAACAACAACAATTTGCGTACTGTTATTATTATGTTATTGTTAACCCCAAAAAACATGACGGATATTATGTAACAGGCAAGTTTTTTGAGGCTAGAAAAAAACTCTAGCGTGATGGAGAAAAACGGATTTAAGATTCGTATTCAGGGCACCACAACACACGGGAGTAGGGTATTTCTGTCAAAGTACATGACCCTTTTTTTTGGTCTGTGTAATTCGTCAAACAAAACCAAAGTGAAAAATGACCTTCCATTGTAACGGTTCTCTACAGATAGTGAATCAAATTGTTTCGTATTTCCTGTATGCTTACAGTGTTGCCAGGTCTTCGGCATGAGAAAACGTCCCTCTTGGTCTGAAAAAACGTCATTTCCTACCCAAAAACGTCTTTTTCAAATATATGCACAAAGAATTGTTCTTATTAAAATTATATTGTATACAATGGTACATATGAACGTAAGGTAAACTGGTTTGAGATCGTTAGTATAAAAATCATTTTACACATACACTTGTGATCAGCTGATTAAGACATCGATTTTGGCTGTTTCTTTTTTGTTTATTATTTTTGTATAAAAGCCTGGCTCATTATATAACAAACAAAATATAAATCCACATTTCAAACTTTGTGCAAAAATTATGAAAAATCTGCAAAATTTCAGCTAGATTTTTAACTCTTTATTAAGATTTTTTAGAATTTTTTTTGAGTATGCAGGTTGATAGCCCATTAAATTCGATGGAAATAATGTGCAAGTTTTAAGGTGCTAAAGAATCGCGTTGATTTTTAATATATATTTTTTTTCTTGTAGACATTTGGTTAAGTGGTCGGTTGTCGAAAATGCTAAATTATGTTCTGCTAAGAAGGAGCATAGCAATATTTCAGCCTTTTTACGTTCATTACATTTTCAATAAGGGGCCCCATGCGACTAATTGTGTCATTTTCTTGATGCGTTTCAATAAGGGTTGAGTCAAATTGAATAAATATTTTTTGAAGCAGCTGCTTCAAAAAACAAAACTTGTAAAGATTTATTAAGAAAATAATTCAAAATCAAAAAATACAAGATTTAGTAACAGAGAAAAAATACTGGAAAGTTAAAAAACGTCACATTTTATACAAAAAACGTCCCAACGTCAACAGGATACAAAAAACGTCTAAATGACGTTAAAGACGTCAACCTGGCAACGTTGTAAGCTTAGGCAAATGTAAGAGAACAATTGAAAGTACATACTTCCCTCTTAAATATAATCTAGGGGTACAGCATTGCAAAGTATTTACTAATCCAAACCAAAGGTGCCATAGTATTTTGTTTGTTCTATTTGCTGTTAGCCACGTTACTTTTGCTGTTAACGAAGATTTTCAAAGACGCCACATTGTCGGCCCACGTTTGTATATTGTGTATGTCATCTCGCAATGCGTTCCTAGGCTACGCAGTCTTTTGTGTATCTAATTTATGATGAACACAAAACCGTTATATAAACTAATCAATTTCCTTCATACAAACAAAAGGCAGACTCCTACATTTTGTGGTGGTTAAAATCAGTTGAGCTTCGACTAACCGGATGAAAACCGTTAAATTGTTTAAAAAATATTACCTGCTCAACGAAACTGCGGGTTTTTATCCGGTTTTTTGTGGACAGATATTTTTTAAAGCAACCCTTTTATACCCTTCATAACCAAGAAATGGTATTATAACTTTGTTCCGATGTTTGTAAGTACCAGAAGAAGAGGAGATAGACCCATGAAAATGTTTACTTAAATTATCAGAACATCGAGCTGAGTCGATTTAGCCATGTTCGTCTGTCTGTCTGTCTTAGCGGTTCGACTGAAATTTGGTAAGCGGGTGAATTTTTATAGTGTATGTATTAATAATTTGTCGGAACAGGCAAAGTCGGAACGCTATAACATATAGTCTCCGTACAACTGGTTGTTCAGATATGTGCTAGCACCGAGCAGTTTCGTCAGCTACACACAGATTGTTCAGATACAAGTTTTTGTGAGATAACTCCTTTATGTAAGCAGCTAAATCATGATGGCTTACATACCGATCATACACAGTAGTGAAAATCATTTAGATCGGTGCTTTAAAAGGTATATCTTTCATACCAATGATAATTCAGATATGATTTATTTAGCTCTTCTATCTATGTATGCAGTGAAGGTACACATTTTGTTAAACTTCCAAACTAATTTAAAATGCAGTAATCTGTTGAAGTAAAATTTTTTGATTTTCTTGACAGGTATGCAACCTTCATCATAGCCGAAAACAGCGCTGCCCTTACTTGTTTTAATTACAATAGCAAAATCTGACAGTGATTAATAACTTGAATTTTATTTGTTAACTTGTCCATTATAAATGTCAATCGATTAGTCAATGCGAATAGCGTCGTATACCCATACATATGCACGTATTTATTTACGTACATATACCCAGTAAACATTGGGCTTGGTTAACAATTCGAAAATGATTGGAAAACCAATCTTTTTTCGAGTCTCATCTTCGATAACTAATGTGGAATAGGTTAGTATTCGATTCGAGAACTAGGCAATTCTCCAGCAAAAGGGCACCTTCGTCATCCAATGTATTTTTCCTTCGTTATGAATTCGAAATCCAGCCCATTATCGCACTGGAGTTTTCATGAGAGAGTATGATTTTCTTAAATTTCACTTCGAGAATGAGCTGGATTTCACTTTCTCTCTTGTTACTATGGTTTTAGTTTTTTTTTTTTCGAACCCATCTCGAGTGTACTTCCAATAAACTATGAACGTTGGAAAACTAAGGTTGGTTATGAGTTCGTTTTCATTTCGATATGCATATTGGATATCGAAGGTAATTTTCGAACGTTCGCCAAAATGTTTTTAGGGTAGATATGTACGGCTAAAGATTTGACTAAAGACTATCCAATGGCATTTGTTTTCAAATAATTGAAAAAAGACATTGCCAAATGGTTCGGTCTATCGATTGATTTAAACCATGGTGGAATAATAACAAGGTGTTGTCAGTAGCGACGTGTTTGTTGTAATTTTGACAAAGTCGGCATGCTTATTTTCAGTGCTACCGATCTTAATTTTTATACTACTATTCGTTGGGAAATAGTATCCAAAATGTTCCATTTTAGTAATTCGTTTTATCGCGATTTTTAAAGAACTTGGTATTTTCAGCACGATATTAATATTTAAAATTGATGGATTTGTATAATTTTTGTCCTCAAAATCTAAAAAAATAAAAGATATCGTGGTTATCACTGGAAAAAGACGTAAAAGACGTTTTTTATATTAAATAACTTTTGCTGCATTGTCATAATATTGAGCCAAATGAACTACTGATACACTAGAATAGAGTGGCTGCATGGCTAAATTAGGAATTCGCTTATATTATCGATATTTATGTGTTTTAATGTATTTAAAAAATCATTTACGGTCTTATAGTAATNACTAATGTGGAATAGGTTAGTATTCGATTCGAGAACTAGGCAATTCTCCAGCAAAAGGGCACCTTCGTCATCCAATGTATTTTTCCTTCGTTATGAATTCGAAATCCAGCCCATTATCGCACTGGAGTTTTCATGAGAGAGAATGATTTTCTTAAATTTCTCTTCGAGAATGAGCTGGATTTCACTTTCTCTCTTGTTACTATGGTTTTAGTTTTTTTTTCGAACCCATCTCGAGTGTACTTCCAATAAACTATGAACGTTGGAAAACTAAGGTTGGTTATGAGTTCGTTTTCATTTCGATATGCATATTGGATATCGAAGGTAATTTTCGAACGTTCGCCAAAATGTTTTTAGGGTAGATATGTACGGCTAAAGATTTGACTAAAGACTATCCAATGGCATTTGTTTTCAAATAATTGAAAAAAGACATTGCCAAATGGTTCGGTCTATCGATTGATTTACATCATGGTGGAATAATAACAAGGTGTTGTCAGTAGCGACGTGTTTGTTGTAATTTTGACAAAGTCGGCATGCTTATTTATTTTCAGTGCTACCGATCTTAATTTTTATACTACTATTCGTTGGGAAATAGTATCCAAAATGTTCCATTTTAGTAATTCGTTTTATCGCGATTTTTAAAGAACTTGGTATTTTCAGCACGATATTAATATTTAAAATTGATGGATTTGTATAATTTTTGTCCTCAAAATCTAAAAAAATAAAAGATATCGTGGTTATCACTGGAAAAAGACGTAAAAGACGTTTTTTATATTAAATAACTTTTGCTGCATTGTCATAATATTGAGCCAAATGAACTACTGATACACTAGAATAGAGTGGCTGCATGGCTAAATTAGGAATTCGCTTATATTATCGATATTTATGTGTTTTAATGTATTTAAAAAATCATTTACGGTCTTATAGTAATTTGCCTTATTTTACCGCCTTTACTTTTTTAAAGTTACAATATATGTCCAAGCTGTGCGGACGGAGCTGCCGATACAAACATATATTCAGGCTTATAAGCCTGTAATTATACATTTTTCTACATTTAATTTGAAATAGTATGCACCAACGGATTAAAAGTAGTAAATAATTAATACCTTTTCTACTACTTTAAAATGCGTGACCGGAATAGACCTGCCGAAAAAGTGAGGTTAAGTAACTGACAACACCTTAGATCAGAGAAGGTCTTCACGGGTGTACGTGCGCTGCTAATACCATCGGTAAAAGTGTAGATAAAGCATCAAACGTTGTCAAATTTGTCAAAAAAATTTGTCGTGGAAATTTTACATAGTAAAAACCATGGTACAAAAATAACAGGTATTGTCTTCCCAGAGAGCGCATATTCCGATCTGCCTGATCCGATCTGAAAAACATCTTTGTTGCCCACACTAAAAGGTTTACCGTAAGGGAAACGGGATATTTCTATTCACCATATACCATATATGTCCGTGTATTTTTTTTTAAACAAACCTTCTTTCAGAGAAATTTAATTTGCAAAAAATAAATATTTGGTTAGTAAACAAAAAAAATTTGTATTGCTAAACTTAATCCAAACGTTTTAAAAATTTAACTGAGCGACAATCAAAAGCAAAGCCGCCTTAAAGTAAAAGAACCAACATTGAAATGCGTCAAAATGAAAATAAGGGAGCACGAATTTCTATGTGAAGCAAAACTCTCTGGGAAGACAATACCTTTAATAATTGTACCATGAGTAAAAACCAACCTTATTCAAAGCACTTAATTTGGAGCTGATGTGAGCATGAACTTCCTGAGTCCGCTCTCGGCGTACGATAACCAAACTTCATAAGTCACTCATCATGCCCGTGGTGGTGTATGGTGCAGAACCATGGAGAATGAAATGTCCGATGAGGCGGCTCTTAGGGTTTTCGAGAGAAAGATTATGTGGAAGATTTACGAGTCGTTGCGGTTGGCGAATATCACAGACGAGCTGTGTTGGCTGAGTCATGTCGTACTAATGGACATAAACGCTCCAGCTTTGAAAGTATTCGACGCGGGTTGCGATGCTGGTAACAGAAGAAGTGGAAGGCCTCCTCCGCTGTAGAATGCCCAGGAAGAGAATAATAATATATTTTTGAGGTTGCTCATCTTCGGTGAGTATCCTTAAGGCCTACTTAATATACATGCATATGTATAAATGGCTACCTGGAAATGAATGGGCGGGGTGTTGGAAAACTATCGATACTGTATACTAGGGAAGTTGCGCATGTGGAGTTTTAGACATCCGCGGATGGGGATGCGAATGCGGATGTCAAGTATTTTTAAGAAACAATTAGAATCTACCATAATGGCGGGATCGTTGTTTAAACAGCGCTTACAAGCCAAACGAGATGTGTGAGGTTCTCATTTCTCATTTTGTAATTCATTTTTAATACTTTCTTCTGCCACTGGTTTGAAAAATTTGTGCTTATAGCGAGCTTAATAGGTGGATATGGAAACTAAATTATTATTTTCCAGGAATGAAAATTTTGAGCAAAATTCTGTTTTCAAAGCCGTGGCTGCCAGCCGAATTGGATCAGAGTATTGTTATTTAAAAAAAAAACAAACCCCGTTTTTTTATAGGCATAAGAATTATTGGAATTACGATGATGAGGGTCTCAGATAGTTACGCAATTCTTATCTAATTAAAGGTCAGACCCTATAGCCTTTTAATTATTTGAGCATCGATTATCTTTATAGCCAGACGAGCCAGAGAAGGAGCTTGCTCTTTGACTTTAAATAGCAAAGAAGGCAGACGTAGGGGGGCAGTTTTACACTAGCCAAGGAGCCAATGTATATCCTTATGAAAAAATATTGCCCGACAAAGAAAACAAAATTACTGTTTTTTTTTTTTATTTTTGCTAGAAATAAATTTCCCAAAGAGCCCCATTTGAAATAATTGAAACGAATATATGTATGTAACGTCAAAAGCACACTCTCTTCTCTTCTTTTTTGTCTAGTAGGTTTTTTTTTTAAGATTGGCCCAAAAGAATTATAATAAATAAAGAAACCAGTGCAGGTATTTAATGCATACAAAAAAAAATATTATTCAAAGTATTATATTCTCTTTGACGTACATCAAAGGTCAAGTAGAATCTCCTAAAAATGTTTGTCATTTTAAATTATATCGGCCTGACAAATTTAAAATTGATTGGTGAAACTGGGCATAACATTTCGTAAATACGCACATTTGATAAAATTTTTTATGGTCCAAGTAAATTTGGTCCCGCCTGTAAATTTCTTCGTTTCTTTTTTTTACTATATAAGATAACAACATTGAGGAAATATAATCTTATTAATAAATAATCCATTTCGTAACTACAAAAACCTTAAAGATTATTTGTATACACAAACATAACTTGTGGAAAACAAAATGAGATCGTGTATTTCAATAACGCATTTTATAAGCAAAACCACGAAGAACATGTTTACAAACAAAGGAGTTCACAAAATACATATGTATGTACATATGTATGCATGTGCATCTTTTATAGTCCAATTCCAACAATGTGAACAACATACAACTATCGATAGTGGTTAGAAAAATTCGATAGTGGCGGCAAAATGAAGCCATCGATAGTTCTCCAACATTAATGTAATGGGGTATAGTCGTTGTGCTGGTATGCGGCTATACTCAATCCCGACTCGAAAATCCTCGCCGGACCCTTATGGACGAGGGTGCTTCTGACGGGTAGTAAGTATTGTGAAAATTACCTTTATGTGCTTACAGTGTTAAACACCAATTTTATATGTAATTTTAGTTAAGTATGCAAATGAATTCAATTGTTACCGAGTTTAAAAGCTTTATTTTCACTCTTCATTTTATATAAACTACCATTTTAATTTAAGAATTAGAAGTTTTATTGAAGATTCAAACTTTGATACAAACTTTTTTTTTTCATGATACTTTTGATCCATTTTGGGGAATTTGGGTGATACAATTCTTCTGAACGCCGCGGCAACACTGGATATCATTGCCAGAAAACCCCACACACATCATACTCCATTTGCTGGGCTAATATTTCTTCTTGTGTCAGTTTCTCCGACATACATAGATATGTATTTTTTTTAATATTATTTTTATTAACTTTGCCAGCCAAAGCCAAAGAAAATGAGAAAATGTTCACAAACATTAAGCGGGACAAATTCATCCCAACATCATGCCAACAAAAAATACTAACGGGACACATATGTATGTCCCATAAAAACAGAGGTCATTTTCAGTAGAGAACTAAATGGCTTGAGTGCAAGAGTACTGCACAAAAAACCATTTCGAACCATTATGTGAACCCCGAAATACCAGATGGGTGATATTTAGCCCAATTCCAATACGTAGATTCTATTTTAGTTATGAGCAAAGTCCTGCCGGGACGTATGTGTCCCATTCGGATCGAAAGAGTTCTTTAATATCCCAACGGTTTTTACCCTCCATTCCCGCCCATCCGCACGAGGGGCGCAGTCCGCATGACGTACGGAACCAATATTTTAAATTTTTGTGCCGAGTCACGATAGGCAGGAGTTTGTTAAGTGTCGAGATCTAAAACTGTTCAGCTACAGAACTAAATTCATCAGCTGATTTTATGTATTTATGTCAATAATTCACTTATTGAGAGAGGAGAGTATCGCTTTCTTAATGCTGAAAAGCGGATCTGATATATCAAACGTGCTGGAATGAGAGTTAAAATCCTGGCATAAGCAACGGAGTGGGTCGTGCAATTCAAAATTGGTTTTACAAGCTTTCAGAAATATGGGACAAAAGTGTCTTGATACGCGTGAGGGAACATTAAAGCTTACATCAGCCAGAAGAGACGGACTTGAAATTGAGCCTGTCAGTAATTTAACCATAAAAATTATACCAAGCATTTCCCTGCGACTGGCAAGTGTAGGAAGGTTAATAAGTTTTAAGCGACTCGTATAAGGTGGAAGACTATATTGAGAATCCCATCGGAAATTTCTTAAAGCAAAAAGTAGGAATTGTTTTTGAATTGATTCTATCTTGTCTGAGTAAATTTGATACCTTGGATTCCAAACCACCGAGCCGTATTCCAGAATCGGCCTAACTAATGTTGTAAACAGGGTTTTAGTGATATAAGGGTCACTAAATTCTTTTGACCATCGTTTCACAAATGCAAGTACACCTTTAGCCTTGTTGACTGTCACATTAATGTGAAGATTAAAATTAAGCTTAGGATCCATTGTGATACCAAGGTCCACAAAATTGTATACCTGTTCCAGGTTATGGTTACCTATTATATAAGAAACTGGCAGAACAGCTCTTCGCGAGAAGCACATTACTTTACATTTCTTAAGATTTAGAGGCATAAGATTTACTTTACACCAGTAAGCCATGCTGTTTAAGTCTGATTGTAGCAAAGACCTTTCTTCAATTGAAACGTACGATTTATAAAGTTTTACATCATCTGCATACATTAAAATTTTGGAGAATTTTATATCTGTAGAAATATCGTTTATAAAAAGCAAGAACAGAATCGGGCCTAGGTGGCTACCCTGAGGGACTCCTGAAGTAACATCAATGACGTCAGAGATAGTATTTTTAAACAATACCCTTTGTGATCTATCATAGAGGTATGAAGAGATCCAACGTAGAAAATTAGGTGGAAGACCAAGAAGATCAAGTTTATAGATGAGCAACGAGTGGCACACTTTGTCAAATGCTTTACTGAAATCAGTATATATAACATCAACAGTTTTGCTCTCACTAAATGCTTTTGAGATATAGGATGTTAATTCAAGTAAATTTGTAGAAGTTGATTTGCCCTTGCAAAATCCATGTTGACTGTATGAAATGCTTGAAGTGATAGAATGCGTCAACCGATTTGTTATAATTGCTTCAAATAATTTAGGAATTGCAGAAAGCTTAGCTATGCCCCGGTAGTTCTCCACTGAAGACCTGCTACCGCTTTTATGTAAGGGGGTTATGAACGATTCCTTCCGTACAGTTGGAGAAACGCCCTCTTTAAGAGACAAATTAAATAAGGCTGTTAACGGCTCATAGAGATAATCAGCACAATTTCTAAGAAAACAAGTGGGGATCTGGTCAGGACCATAACTAAAAGACTGCTTTAAGGACTTCAGGTAAACTAAAACATCATCGGGAGATATTATAGGGTTATGTATTGAGTTAATTGGACTTAG
The DNA here is from genome assembly GCF_001687245.7 of Rhagoletis zephyria. Taxonomy (NCBI): domain Eukaryota; kingdom Metazoa; phylum Arthropoda; class Insecta; order Diptera; family Tephritidae; genus Rhagoletis; species Rhagoletis zephyria. The sequence continues at coordinate 43,877 of NW_016160514.1, read as the reverse complement.
TTTAAAAGGATAGTCAAAGTATGCTTGGGAGTTAGTGGAATAATTGGATTTAAAAAACTGAGCGAACATGTTAGAAATTGTTTGATTATCACCAGAGACGGTATTTTGATACTTCATGGCGGAAGGAAACCCACGTACATTTCGCTTAGAGTTTACGAAATCATAAAAAGATTTGGGGTTATATATTATACGTCGTTTGATCTTACACAAGTAATCCTTATAACACCTTTTGTTTAATTCAAAGAACTTGTGACGCGAAAGTGAGTATTTTACATAGTATGAGTGTAAGCCGGTTTTTTTGTGTAATCTAAAATAACGTGACTTTCTGTTTTTCAAGTTTCTCAGTTCTTTAGTGAACCATAACTGTGTTTGTTCTACAGGAACACACATGCGTTTAGGCACATACTATTCAAATAATCTATGTACAGTAAAATTAAAATGTTAAAAGTTAATTCCAAAAACTCCAACTCTTCTTCCCTTTTCTTAAAAAGGAGTATTTTGGATGTTGTAAATTCATCATCAATTGTATACATAAAGAAGGGTTTATGAAGTATACAAACGTCATTTAGATAATTTAAAACCGGTAAATCTTTTTTCAAAATCTGCTTTTAAATCATGTGAATTATTTTTTTGTAGCCATGGAAAACGATGAAATATTATTTTTTTGAGATCATGAATAAAACGACGTAGTTTAGCTTCAAAACTTAAAATAATTTGCGACAAAGCAAAAACAGTTTTATTGTCCCCTTGTAGAGACAAATTAAAGTTTTGCAATGTTCCATTATATCGGTAAAGCGCATTAATCCAGAAAGCCAATTTTCATTCTCCAATTGCTGGCAATCTTCCGATCTCAATTTGCATATATGTATTTTAAAAAGTAATATTACTTTTAAATTGACCCCATTTAACTTGTTAAATGAAAAAGAGCTTTTTGGAAAACACAATCGTCCACATTGAACATTTAGAGTTAACTTTGACGGTTGATTGATTACCAATATAAATTCGAAAAAAATATTCAAAATCAAGTTTTTGTGTTTCAATTTGTTTTGGGCGAATGTCTACTTCATGATATTAACGCATACGGATAACTTAGAGACTTCAAAAGTTTAGTTCGTATGCACTATTTATCTCTGCATACGATGGGACCTCATGGGAAATAACTTATTACAGCCTGGGCCTCCTTTTTGGGGGGCAGACATGCTTACAATTTTGATATTTTTATACCCAAGCGCACTTGTGCACAAGGGTATATTAATTTTGTTCACATAACGGTTGTTTGTAACAGCCAAAACGAATCGAGATAGATATAGACAAATGTATACATAAATGCTCAGAATGAATAGAGAAGTCGATTAAGCCATGTCTGTCTGTCCGTCCGTCCGTCCGTGTACACGATAACTCGAGCAAAAATTGAGATATCTCAACGAAATTTGGTATGTAGGTTTCCATTAATCCAAGGTAGGTTGGTATTGAAAATGCCACTGCGATATTTTAGTAACTACTGAATATAATTCACTCAAAATTGATATTTACAATAACTATCGGACGAAAAATAAGAATATTATAAATTTTTGGAAAATGGGCGTAGCCACGCCCACTTATGGTTACATGTGTATATCTTGGTAACCGCTGCACCAATTTCTTCCAAACTTGGCACAGTTGTTGGCCTTGGTACAGCATAATAAACCGCCGAAACTTTTTAAAATCGGACAATAACCACGCCCACATCCCATATAACGGTAATTTAGAGAAATACAAAATCTTCGATAAATCAGTAAATATTGAAGCTAATTTATTCAAAATTGATGCTTGCAACAATTCTTTACCAAGAAATACGTTTATGGTAAAATTTTGGAAAATGGGCGTGGCACCGCCCACTTATGATCACATATATGTATATCGGTAATCGTTCTACCAATTTGTACCAAACTCGGTATGATTATTGTGCTTGCCGCACAAAAGCAAAGCGTTGAAAATTATTGAAATCGGATTAAAATTACGGCCACTTTTTACATAACGGTAAATTTCAGAAATGCTTGAAACTTCAATATTTCGAAATTTAAGGACGCTTATTTACTCAAAATTGATACACCCCGGCTTACCATCTAGCGGTAGGTTTCGGAAAGGTGAAAAAACATATTTATTACTTGCGCCGGGTATTTAATTTTCGGCTCCGCCCTAACTTAGACTTTCTTACTTGTTTGATAATTTTTAATATTTTTCAGAATATAAATTTTTTGAACATTGGCGTGTCAAATGAAAGCTTTTGGGTCTTTCTAATTGGCCGCAGCAGAAAGCTTTCTGATACAACTCTGCGCTGAACTGGTTTTCAAACGAGTTAAATGATTTATTTAGTTCAATTTTTCAACAACAATTGCTTGCGATTTATCTTGTTTATGAACATGTTTTGTTCATTTCACTGGTTCAAGCCCATTTAACATGTTTAGCTCGTCAATTTGAACGTAGTATAAAAAAATAGCCAAAATGCAAGGAAAAAGAGCCGCACTTTGCTAAGCAAAGAGCCGCGTTTGTCCACGTTGAAATATAATGTTCCAAACTTTTAATTCTTTCTACAATTTTCACAAAAACTACTTAGTGATGTTAGAGCCGATCTGAGGCTTACCTCACATCGTTGATATTAGTTCTGACTTTGCAATTCAATAGTAAATTCTTCTGTCAAACGTTATACAATGCCAGCATTAATATCACTGATGACAGTTAAGTCTTAGGTGGATTTTTATATCATAATCTCATTTTGGTGAAAAGTGCAGATAGAGGATATTGAATATAAGCCCGCGATATGTGACTCCTCTATCTATGTATCCATGGTGTGAATATAAAAATTGTTTCAAATGCAGTAACCTGTTAAAGTACAAAAGTAGCCGAAGACAGCGTCGCTCTTGCTTGTTTTATTTACCTAAATCACCTAGTTTACTTACCTAAATTATTCCTTAAAAATAATTGACATCCGTATTCGCGCCGGCATCCGCGGAGGTCTAAAATTCCACATTCGCAACAACCCTAGTATATAGATATCTTACGCACCTGCAACATCATAATTTTAGGGATATCAAGAAAAAATCTTTATTTTTTAACTGGTGCATGATTAATGAAACCTATGCAATGTATTTCTATATAGGTATGTACATATATATATATTAGCGTGGGCCGAAAATCCGCATTTTTAGAATTTTGATTGGCAGTAGCTAAAATTTTGTTTATTATGCTCTGAAAACAATTTCTGTGAAAGATGGAAATTTTTGGTCAATAACTTAGGCTCACCCAAGTCCATCAAAGTTCAAAGTGCACAAAAAATTAAAATTAATAAATACATGAATTAAAACATTTTTTTTTACTAAAATGCAATTATCTTTAGAGAGAATCGAAGTAAGCTAAAACAATTTTTTTTAGCATTTGAACTTTGATGTACTGGACCGAGCTTAAGACTTGAGAGAGCTAAGGCTTTGACACATATCGTTTTTAGAGTATAATGAACCATATTTTTGCTTTTACCAATGAAAATTATAAAAAAAAGCGGATTTTGCGGCCCATTTTTTTACATATTTAATACCACGTTGATTTAATTGTTTCTTGAACTATTCTCGATTTTTAAAAAACTCAAGTTATGAGTAGGGTTGCCATCATTTTCTAAGATATTTATAGTACTTAAAAAAAAATCTGAAAAATATAGTACTCTTCTAATGTATATATTTGATTTAAAAGAAAAAGTAAAAACGATTTTATTGTACACATCTTTTTTCTTTAATATGCATTGCTTTTAAAAAAATACATTTATTTGCTCTTTGGTATTGGAGGCACAGCAAAATCTCCATTTTCCAAATCAATCAAACGCATAGACACGAAAAAATAACAATACATTGAAATTTACATAGCAAACGCTGGTTATAGCGTTGCCATGTTGAAATATTTTTAAAAAGTTATCGATAACTACGGTGACCATTCGTACCGATTTTGGCGGGACAGTACCGATTTTGAGAAAATTGTCCCGCTGAATATTATTCTAAAGTCGGGAGTATAAGTGTTTCGATTATTCATATTTGTACCGATTATGTTCCAATCTTCAGTGTTTTCTTTATTAATGTAAAAATAGTCTCAGTGTACTCTGACCCAAAAACAATTTTTCTTACTGCCCGTCTCCACAGGATATAGTTTATATCTTGATACATATGTCAGAATATAATTTGTCAATCGAGACCGCTCATTGCTCTTCAAGAGCAATATATATCAGAGCTTATATCTTGCCATCTATTGCCGGCTATTTGGTAGTTTGACAGCTACATGTTCATATGCATGAAAATTTCGTGGCGGCAACATTATTGATATTTTAATATAAAAGCAAATATTGAACTGTTTTCTTTTAAAATATTTGTTATTATGTAATTGGATGTAAAATAGCCTATTTTCTAAATTTTTTAAGTGATTAAATCCGGCAAAAATACGTTTTAGAAGCTATCTCATAGATGCTTATATCAAGATATAAAAAGCCCACACAAATATTGCCACTGATATACAGGCATGTTCTGAAATTCGAAAATTTGAAATCTACTCGATTTCGATAATTTTTTCGAAGGTTTTTAACCCAAAAATTTAAAAGACTCGCATTAAAATTATGTATTTCATATCGCTGCTACTTCTTTTACGGTTTTCAATTAGAATATTCACTCTTTTCATCAGATATAATTAAAAAATATTTGGCAAATCGAGTAGATTTCAAAGTTTCGAATTTCAGAACATGCCTGATAATTTATATCTAGCGACCAAAATGACGGCTGGACAGCAATAAATTTTATCCTATGGAGACGGCCAGTAACAAACGAAGCAGCACATTCGTTTTCACAAAGAACATAAAATATAGGGGAGTCATAAACATAGCCAGCATCTTTACTTTCTATGATCTTTTGTTATGTTCTATTCTTCCTACTATATTGCAGTCTATCACTCTTGGCTGATTTTTTTGTAAGGTTTTTATATTTATTTATTCAGTTTAATCAAACTTTTGGGCGTTTTAATTAGGTTTTTTAGAAACATTCCGGGTATGCAGTTTTGTAATTTTTTTTTGTGGAAGGTATTGCTCAAGCTTTGTATGGAAGAAAATACGCGAACAAAAAATTTGCCAAAAATCAACGGTAAGTCCAAGCTACTTCAAATTTGCACATTGAATTGAATGGGTATACTCAAAATAATTCTAAAAAATCTGTTTAAAATGTTAAAAATTTGTATCAGCATTTTTTATAATTCAAAGTTTTGAAATTTTGACTTCCATAGCTTTTTAGATAGTAAGCTAGATTTACAAAAAAAATAATAAGACTTTTTTAAATAAAGAAAATTAGCCAAAACTTGCTAAAATATATCTTTTTTATTTACATTCTCGCCACAGTATATATTTTGTGTATACATACATTTTGGCGATAACTTTTCAAATCTTTTTCTCTTTATTTTGTTTTAAATATAACTGCATTAAAAGATGTTTTATTAAAAAAAAAAATTGTGTGTTCGGATTCGATGCATTACAAATGTTCCGATTTTTGTCCACAGAAATCCGGTCACCGTATTGATAGCAAGTACTACCAAGCTCGAAAATAGAATCGAATAAAAAAGTACTTATGTAAGAACTTGCTTCCGGAAAAAAAGTATCGGGGGTTCACTAGTGCGTACTGGAAAAGATAAATATGTTATTACATACGGTGGGCGACAAAAGTCTAGGTACGGAGAATTTTTCGCTATGAATGCAGTGTTTTTTAACTCCAAGTTCTTTCGCTAATGTTTTATAAAAATAAAATTAATGCTACAAAAAAAAATTAAACTTCTAAACGTTGTGCACTTTTCAGGAAAACTCAATAAATTTCCATGCAGATTTGCAACTTTTAGATTAGGTTGGCCAGAAAGATTTTGAGTATGCAGTTTCGTAGCACATTAAATTTAATGCAATAAAGTGCAGGTTTCAAGTTGCTAAAAATCGCTATGATTTTTGGAAATGTGTTTATTTGTTGACGGTGCTAGGCCCGAATATGGGAAAATTTTCCAATACGAAACCAGGCTTTCGAAAAAAAAAAATAAAAAGGAAGGGGTGTGTGTAGAGCGGGTTCCCCTGATTCTAAATCCGAAAACCACCCCTCCGAAGGCTTATAGTTTTTAAGTAATCTGCATTTAAAGTTGCAACAAATGTCGCATTTAATCTCATTTTTTGCTTTGTAGACCAATCGAACTGAAATGTTGGTGCTGCCACACATAACAAAAAACGCCAAAAAAAAAAACACTGAAGAAGGGAATCAATAAGAACGCACATAATACGTTTTTTTTCATTATATATCGATGTATTGATTTAAAAAAAGCGACGCAGTGTAAAATAGAAATTTCAATGATTTACCGAAGTATAGATTTTTATGAAAAAAGCGCCGCGGGCGAAAATGTGTAATAAAAAATCACGATTTGTTATTACAAATTTTCATTGTGGTTGTATGGATTTATATAAAATAATGCGCCTCAGGCGAACATTTTTTTGTTACAAATTTTCGTTATTTATCGAAGTATTGATTCTTATAAAAAAAAGTGCCGCATTATTTATTGCGCGATTTTTTATTACAAATTTGGGAAAATTTTCCAATAATGGACCAGGCTTTGAAAAAAAAAAAAAATTAGGGGGTTTAGAGCGGCTTTTTGTGATTCTAAATCTGAAAACCCCCCCCTCCGGAGGCTTATAGTTTTTAAGTAATTCGTTGTTAAAGTTGTAAAAAAAAGTGCAATTTAACCTCACATTTTCCTTTGTACATCGAGTGAACTGAAATTGCGGTGCTGCCACACATCACAAAAAATGTGTAAAAAAAAAAGTACTGAAAAGGGAATCAACGAAAACGTAAATAATAAAGTGGACATGTACATATATGATTTAGCTTTTTTATTGGATATCGCGCGATTTTTTATTAAAAATTTTCAGGATATATGGAAGTATTGGATTTTTTAGAAAAAAGCGCCGCAGGCGAAAATTTGTAATAAATAATCGCGCGATTTTTTATTACAAATTTTCAAGATATATGGAAAAATTGGATTTTTTAGATAAAAGAGCCGCAGGCGAAAATTTGTAATAAAAAATCGCGCGATTTTTTATTAAAAATTTTCAAGATATATGGAAGTATTGGATTTTTTAGAAAAAAGCGCCGCAGGCGAATATTAATTAAATATATGTGCATAAATAAGACCGTAAAATTAATATTTTCCTTTTAGCCTTCAATCCCGTAATGCATCACAAAGTATTTTTGGCTAAAAAGAACTATTAACATTTTCAACGATATGGCACCTCATTCATGGCGGCCATCGCTGAACAATTGTGTGTTTACTATTCTTTGAGAATAGAAAAATATTTTAAGAACACTTTTATAAGCATTAATGGCTAAATATTTAGTGAAAAAAGATGTGCATCCATTTGTTTATGAAGAAAAGATGGTGTATTAATAAAAAGAAAAGTGATTAGTGCAGTGTTTATAAAAAAATAATTGTGAAGCAGTGGGGAAATTTTAACAACGAATAACTTAAAAACTATTAGCATTTGTACACAAAATGTTGATGATATCGGTCAATGAGCACCTCCTCAACACCCCCTGCGAATTTCATTAAAAAATTCGTAATACTTTGGGTGATATAGGAAATGGTCCATTATAGGAAATCTCAGCCTTATATGTAGACATTCATCATACATACAAGCAGTAAAAGTGTATANAAATTTTCAGGATATATGGAAGTATTGGATTTTTTAGAAAAAAGCGCCGCAGGCGAAAATTTGTAATAAATAATCGCGCGATTTTTTATTACAAATTTTCAAGATATATGGAAAAATTGGATTTTTTAGAAAAAAGAGCCGCAGGCGAAAATTTGTAATAAAAAATCGCGCGATTTTTTA
>NW_016160514.1:9768-35854 GCF_001687245.7 Rhagoletis zephyria | reverse complement strand
TTTCCTTTTAGCCTTCAATCCCGTAATGCATCACAAAGTATTTTTGGCTAAAAAGAACTATTAACATTTTCAACGATATGGCACCTCATTCATGGCGGCCATCGCTGAACAATTGTGTGTTTACTATTCTTTGTGAATAGAAAAATATTTTAAGAACACTTTTATAAGCATTAATGGCTAAATATTTAGTGAAAAAAGATGTGCATCCATTTGTTTATGAAGAAAAGATGGTGTATTAATAAAAAGAAAAGTGATTAGTGCAGTGTTTATAAAAAAATAATTGTGAAGCAGTGGGGAAATTTTAACAACGAATAACTTAAAAACTATTAGCATTTGTACACAAAATGTTGATGATATCGGTCAATGAGCACCTCCTCAATACCCCCTGCGAATTTCATTAAAAAATTCGTAATACTTTGGGTGATATAGGAAATGGTCCATTATAGGAAATCTCAGCCTTATATGTATTCATCATACATACAAGCAGTAAAAGTGTATACCGTGATTTTGTGCCCTTATTTGTGGTGTATATTCTTTTAAAACGTATGGTAGCACACATTTGCGCTTACTGTCTGCCATTGTTATTTCTGTTTGTTTGTGAAATGTGGAAAAATTTGTAACACATTTATAAACGCGTTTTACTTAATCAATTAATTAATTAATGCGAATTAAAGTATAACAAACGCATGCCAACATTTTAAGGATAGCATATTACTGTAAATATAAGTGAAAAGTGGCGTTTTAAATTAAAATTTGCTGAAAGTAGTCGCGATATTTTAACAACAAATTACTTAAATGCTATTAGCAGCAGCATTGTGAAAGTGATAAATTCAGTTGTAGAGGACCTCCGTTAATATCCCCACCGAGTTTTATAAAAAAAATTTCTTATACTTTGAATGATATAGCTATTGGTTCCGTAATGAAAATCTCAGCCCTGAATATAAACAAAAAGCAGTCGAACATACTTCGTGTGGGAAAACTGCGTCACCTAATTAAAAATTCTGTGTACGTAGATTTTTGTCGCCCACTGTATGTGTTGATTATCAGGCTTTTTACAGCACAAGCCCGCCTGCCCACAAAAAACTTCAGTAAAAATGTTGTTAACAGCAACCCTTACTGTTCGTTGGCTACAGTGAATTAAGCAGAATTCCAATAAGAATGTAGATACCTACATAACTGCAGATGAAGTCTTGCGTTAACGTACAATTCTAATTGGATAATCCCCTTGTCATTGACCGCGTTCATTTTTGTTTTGTTCTTGTCATTATCGTCGTACAAGTGATGATCACGTGTGTGACCTTCCCATGTGGAAATGACAAATGTGGAAAAAGCAGCTGCCACAAACAACGATAGCAGAAAATCAACCCCCGAACGCGATTAGAATGCGCTACGTTGAAAAACTGGTTGTTCAGCTACGCTAATTACACTTCAGATATCCTGTGTGAAATAAATTCCATGCGCGTTTTCATATGATTCTCGCGATTATGGAAATTCCTGTATCTGCTCCCGATTTTGGCGCGCATTTTTTATTTTTACCAATTTTTTTATTATTTTTTTTTTTGTGAACACATTTCTTTAGTTTTTTTTACAATGTTTCAGATATGTTGATACGCCCGCAATTTCTATAGGAGAGAGAAAAAGACTGACTGGTTGCAAAAGAGCTTCAAGTGACAGTAAGTCCCTATCTCGCTCCCACATAGGTTGCAGAACGTTTATTTCGGAAACATGGTAATATTTGTTTTTTTTAACACAATTATCCACTTCACAAAAACTCGTATTTTATGTATTGGTTTATTTTCGTTACCACCCGCAAAATGTAGTCAGCCAGCCACCGTGCACATTGTAGCCACGTCGTTTTTTTGAAATGTAGCGCCTTCGATTCGAGACTACAAAAAACCCACTACTTGGGGATAAAATATACTGTGCGTGTGCTCCCCAAACTAAACGGCCAAACGGCTCCACTGTGCAGCTGCAAATGACGTTTGGAAACGATGAACGGCGACATGAAACGGAAAAACGAACGACGAACGGACCAATGAGAAAATAAACGCGCGCGCGTTTTGTGGTCGAATACTGCTGACGTTTGCATACGCTTGTATGTATGTGTAGTATGCATGGTCCCGCGCGTGTATGCGAGCGACTCTGTTTACGACGCTGCGAGAGAAACGCGCGCGAAACAGCAGCAGCGTGCTGACGACGATGGCGTTTTTGATACCGAAGGAACAAAGGGTCTATTTTTCGGGTGGTGGGCAAGAGAAGGGGGGAATTGTATGTGAGAAAAATAAAGTAATACTACAGTGAATATTCGAATTGAATAAATGTGCGCGGGTACATTCCCAGCGAATAAAAAATCCACGTACGAAGTGTCTAGAGGGCAACTAATAGAACAAAAAATAATACTGTTAACGCAAAGTAGGTAGACATCGTTGGCATGCTGGTAGAGTACAGGCATCCATTGGGTCAAAATGAGAAACAAAAAAAAACAGTTGGGCACAATTTCAAATATGAGGATGTGAAGTTACGTAGCCAGAGAAGAAAATATATTCCAGTCAAATCCTTTTCCATGATAATATCCACACTTCCAAAAACGAGGTTAAAAGTATGTAATCCGAGCGCTTTGAATTTGAAGTTGAAAAATTTATTACTGCCATGCATTTTATTTAAATAGGTCAAAGATTTCATTTTTTTCTATAAGTAGTTCTGCGGAAATTCCATTTCGTTTTTTTTTGTCAACTCTACTGTACTGAAAGTTTACGGCGGGTGAAATAGGCGGAAACGCCATTGCTGCCATTTGACTTCGCGTAGCATATTGCGTAATCATCTTTTCTTTGAAAAGCTTAAATGTGTCATCATTCTCATCACTTCCTTCTTATCCGCGTATTTGTTGCTTTTCAACGTGGTGGCTCGTTTCCACGTTGTACCTTGGCGGAAATTAATCAGCAGAACGTTCGCGTTCTTAGTAAAAGAAAAAATGTGCTTTTCATTTATATTGCACTTTTAACACATTTTTATGTAATAGCAGTAATTCACAAGCGAATATTAGATACATTTTAATTATCACTGGAAACTATGTACATATACATATAACAGTTAATAGCCAGTCAACGTTATGCCATAATAGCATAGAAAAGTATTCATTAAATATCCTTTACACATTTTTAAAAGTTTCTACTCCTTGCTGTTTTTCCCATTCGAATTTCCACGCACACACACGTGATTTTTTATGCAGCCATTTAATTTACACGACCGATTTTTTTTACCCGATTTGTAGTAGCATAGTCAAAGTTCCAATTGGATGTTCAAATTAGCGTGCACAGCAACAACGACAGCTACGCTACTTTCAATTAGTCCAAAGTCTTTTTTCTTTCATTTTACTATTCACACTTTGTACTATTTCTCCTTCAAAAGCCATTTTATGCGATCAACACGAAAAAACGAACCGTACACAACCACGAACAACGATCGAATGAATTGTGAAACAGAAAAACTCGACAGAAATGCGTTGTTCCAAAAAATTAACCTCCGTTTCAAATGCTTGCGCCGACCAAACCACACGAACGACCACAGACGATGCCTCCAACAAGACGGCAGTGACGCAGAGGGGGCAATGCTGAACACGACAATGGGTAATAAAGTGGTAGTGATTCGCTCTCTGCACCACTACAAAGTGTATTTCATATTTAGAGTTGACAGTGCTGCGCTGGCGAAGCGCAGGGGAAATCAAAAGTTTTACTGTCAGTGCGTTGGTTACATACTGCGCGTGGAGCAATTACTAATCGGTTTACATCAGCGATGGGCATAGTATGCTGCAAGGAGGAGTGAAACGCGAAGGGGCAGTGAGCGCAGTCGACGCCGACGTCTCTGTTAACGCAGTTAAGTTGGAGAGAGCGTGCACATTGCTGGCCTTTTGTTATATAAGTGAAAAAGCTTTTGGGTCATAATTTTTGGTTGCTATGTGTGCAATGGTTTCTAGGTTCCGGCGGCCATTTGAGAAGCATTAAAGGGGTAAGATTAACTCGCGCGCTGGATTTTTTTTCAAAAAGCGTTGTTGTGCAGATGGGGCATACATACGATTTGAGCTTTTTATGCTCTGCTCTTCCTAGCGTTGTAGCGATCCACACATGGGGATGTACATACATACATACATATAATATATGTTTTGAAGTGTAGTTTTAAGAGCAAGTAGTAGTTTCACCAGTTTGTTGTTTGTTTTCCTGTTTGCTTTGCAGCTTTGACTACTGCGCGCATTCAATTGTCGTTCTCATTTCAGCAGTCTTGCAGCGCGCGCCAAAGGTACTCTGTCTGGCCAAGGAGGTGGTGGTGAAAGCTTTATGCTGCCAAAAGTAGCAGCAGCAACAACTGTACATATGTAGTTGCTCAGCAAATCTACGCGCGTACATACAAATGTATGTACATATTTTAGTCATACATGCATACATACATGTGCTTATAGACTCGTATGTATACATGTGAAAATGTATGTGCAGATAAACAAGTTGAGCAAGTTTTGTCGTTGACACACATTTTCTACTGTTGGATCACCGCCACTGCTTGCTGCTTTGTTGCTTTCCCACTGCCGTCGAACGCCACCGCTGCTGCTAAATACTTACATATGTATGTTGTAGCACGAAAACTTGCTAGTTGGTGGCATAGCGTTGTGGAGCACTGGGCCAGTTGGCCCATGTAGGAGCGCCACTGTGCTAGGAGCATGTGTGTGTGTGTATTTATGTATGCATTCGTGTCCGTGGTTTGCGGCTGGTTTGTGCTGCTACAACTTTTTCTTGCCTGTTTGCAGTGCTATCGAATTGGTGGGGCGTTCATTTCTGTGTTTTAAGGAAATTTCCACTACTCTCTATTCCAACGGTGTTGTCATCTTTGCTGTTTTGTTTTTTTATTGTTGTTTTTTTTTTGTTACTGTGCAGTAAATACGGAAATTACAATGCATAGTACATATGTATCAGGGTAGCCAACTCGTGGGGAATTCCCCGATTTGCGGGGAATTTCGGTTTGCGTGGGGAATGGGCCGTTTTTTGTGGGGAGTTTCAGCTCGTCCAATTCTAGTATAATAAAATTTCAAATGGCTAAAAACAACCGTTGATTTTTTAGAATTTTCTTTGTCGCATTTGCTTTCATATAACGCATAAACATAATTTAATTTTATATTGAAGAAAACTGCAAAAACATCGGCGAAAAAATCCTAAAACGAAAATTTTTAACCACCTGAAACTTGCACTTTATTATTCTAGAATTGAGAGGGCTACAAAACTGCATACTCAAAAATTTTCTAGAAAATCCAATTAAAGGGCTCGAAATTTTTCTGAAATTTTGTTGATTTTTTTTTTTTTAATATTGCACAAAGTTCGAAACTTAGATTTTTACGGATTTTGTTAAAGAATGAACTATATATTTTTTTTTTAAATAGCTCAAATTACAAAAAGAAAATAATAATAATTGATGCGACTAAAAGTTTTTCGAACACTGCAAGTTTGGTTTGGCTTATCTATACAGAGGTGAATTACGTTTAAAAATAAAATAAGCAGAAAGACTAGTAATATATCAAATAAATTTTTTATTTTGTTTTGTTTTTTTTTTTTTAAGTAAAGAGATATGGGTGGGGAATTTTACGATATTTCGAGCAAAATCGGGGAATTTCATTGTCGAAATCGGGGAATTCTCAAAAAATGAGTCGGCTACCCTGATAGATATGTATGTACGCAGATTCTTGCAGTGGGAAAATAGTATTTGCATGCAATATATGCAATGAAAGCGAATAGGTTTTTACAGCCCAGTGCAGGAAATTGATTAATTTGATTTCGATTTTCTATTAGTGTTTGGAAATAAGGAAGACACCAGCATAGGTATAATCGAATTAAGTTTTCTTGGGTTTAAAGTAAATTTCCTATCTACCTGAACGTGGTCACTCTTCTATTTTTCAATGGTCCGTATTTTATTATAGAATATTTACATACATATGTACATGTTATTCTACCACAGGTTGTTTTCAATCAATGGTAGGTACAACTTTTTCTTCTTCGAACAACAGGAAACAGTTTTTTGGTTTTCATTCAATGATACAGTCGAACTTGCCTAAAGTGAACTTCTAAGCATACAATTAAGTTCTCCCTATTATGAATTGGTTTAAATATTTATGTTTCTGCACATATGAATATAAGTAAGCAAATATATTGCATTTTAGCCTCTTAGTTTTTTTTTATAATTTATATATTTAACGAGCACTGACCTTAGCCTAAGAGTTGCCTTTCTAGGACGGTCGCCTAACCTTTATAGACCTGTTTATTTACACTTTTCAACTAAAACATTCTGGTGTTAGTAAAATACTGCATACTGGGGAGATTAGGTACCCAGTTTGTTGATTAGTGGTCCTGAGCAACTGTTCTGAAAAGAAAGCGAAAATACATTAATTTATTAATAAATGTATTAAAATGTGTAGAAGAAATATATATGTATTTAAATTTGTCTGAGTATGTACATACGTACATATGTATGTAGGAATACTTGTTGTTGTTCATTAAATGAACACTACTCTCCCCCCCCCATATAAAAGATGGCAATCATATTATTCACTTTTTATACATTTTTAAATGAACAAATTATGCAAGGAAATAGGTATGTACAAACATGCATAAATACTCAGCTGATTGCTAAATGCATAAACGTTTCATATGCAAGTGTAAAATCGTAAGCACATTTGGGTGTTCAATGAAGCGCATGAAGGCAATGAATTCAGAAAAGCTGTTTAAAACCTTTAACTCAAAATATCTTCGAATAGGATTTTCTAGTATTGTACCTTGATACCCATGTGTAGTACCTAAAAATTATCGAATATATATTTAGTGTCTTTCATAAAGATAAGGTCACCTAATATTCATAAGTTTCGACTATCTACTCGCTATTAATTTTATTATTTTTATAAAAATATATTTTATTCCATAAAAAAACTCATATAAATTCAAGTTCCAAAATTGTAAAAAAATATTAAAGAAAAATCAAATCTGTTTTAGTAAAATTTAACGCTTCATATTAGGCACGTTCAGAAGGTGCAACAGCTAAGTAACTGTTGCGATTGCACCTTCTGAACCTGTTGTTTTGTACGAAATATGTATGTATGTTTGACAATTGTTTTATATACGTGAAAATGCACTACCAAACTGCATACTCAAAAATTTCTAAGAAATCTATTTAAAAATCTGGAAACTTTGACAAAAATTGGTTGCATTTTTAACAGGGACCGAGAACGCGTTCCAGTTTTGGTTTAGTACTGCATGAGAACGGCATGTATTGCCAAGAACGTTCCCGCAAAGAACCAAATGGGAACAAAACTATTGAGAGCTGTTTGAACGAGGAAAAATGCGAACAAAACTCTCGGGAACGTTCTCAAGAAGAACAGAAGGAACGAAACTTTCGGAAATGTTTCCAGAGTGAACAAAATGAAAACGAAAGTATCGAGAACGTTTTTAAGGAGGATCAAATAAGAACAAAAGTCTGACGTACGTTCTGCTAGAGAACAAAAGTTTTGAGAATGTAACGTTAAGAACGTGGGGGAGTTTGCTTGTTGAAATAACAAATCGTTTCGGTGAGAACCCAATTTGTTAATTCTAAGCCAGGGGAAATCTGGATCATTTAAACCTCCAGATCTTTTATCATTAGGGTGAACTGTCCATTTATGGAACAATTTTTCATTTTATGTGCAGGAAAAGTTCGTGTCTTTCAGTTTTTTTTATTTATTTAATTTTAATATTTAAAAATTTCAAACTACTAAATGCTATGCGAAAAATTTTCCGTTCTTCGTTAATAGTTTAGAGAAGATTTGTTCCTGTTTTGTTTTCTAACAGAAATTTCCTGAGCCTAGTTCCCAATTTTTTTCTGTTCGCATTTTATTCTCTTTGGAAAAGTTCGACAGGGTTTTGTTCTTAGATAATTCGGTTTTGGTTTTGAAGCGTACTTGGGAACAAAACTGCGAGAACGACATTAAGTTTAATAAGGTCAGAATTCGGTTTAAAAACGCCCTAGTTATGAGATAGGGCGTTCTTCAACCATATTCAGAGATAGGGCGTGGCGTACTTGAAAAAGTTTTCTAATATAGGCGTTTTCGAACTGGTTGCCGAGAAAAGTCGATCTTCCACTCAGATGTCGATATGTATCAAGAATGATAGAATACAAGATTCGCCGATCAGAGAGGATTTTTGAGAATAACTTTTGTGTCACGTCACACTGGTGCAATTGCGAGAGAGAAATGCCAAAACGTGAGCAAGAATGGAAGAAGAAGAAAAAATGTTGCAAGGAAAACGTAAACAAGTTGCACAAGTGTGACGTCATGCAAACAACGATTCTGTCAAATTCGTTAAGAGAGGAATAGCGGTCCGAGATCGGCGCAACCTATGTATTCTCTCAATCGTGGATATGTATATGCATATGTACATACCTAATATATGTACGAGTATGTATCATCCACAATCTCTAACACTCTACCCGGCGTTCCTACGACTAGGGATGTTCCGATATAAGTAAATATGAGTATGTACTCGATACTTTTGTTTCAATACCAACTACTTTTTTTACTTGAATCGATTCATTGATACCTACTTAGTATCGAAATAAAAGTACTTCTATCGAATCGATTTGAGGAAGTGCCATATCTTTCGGTCATATATTTTCTATGGAAAATAATTGCTTCGCTTTTATGAAAAATAATTGATCAAAACAATGGCACCGCCAAAATCTAAAGAGGGGATATACATATTTTTACAAAGTTCAAGCAATGCCTTGTAGCCGTAACGTTTTGTGGGAACCTTTCAAAGGTTTAATTTTTTGTCTAAATAATCGTATTACTTCTAATGTTACTAATGATCAAATAAACATATCGATACCTCAACTGAAAATATATCGAAAATATTTGAGATAGGGCGTTTTTGTACCGAGTTCTGAAAGAGGGTGGTCTTGAAAAGTTTTCTGATATAAGGCGTTTTTCAATAAAATTCTGGAATAGGGTGCTTTTGAAAAGTTTTCTCAGATAGGGCGCTTTCAATTTGGCTGCCGAGATAGGTCGATCTACCACTCAGGTGTCGCAAAAGGTATGTCACAGATAACGCCTGAAAATTACTTTCGCTTTGTTGCATATAAGAGGATGAAAAGTCATCGATATAAGTAGGCATCGATACATTCGGTTCACTCATATAAGTAGTATCAAAATAGGGATTTGAGTAAACTCATTTGAGTAGGTATCGATACTTTGATGGTCTCGGAACGTCCCTACTTACGACTTTACTGCCGAATGTCCCTAATTTAAAAAAAGGCGTAGCCGCCTTATGGGAGCAGGAATTTAGAATGTAAGTTTGGTATCAGACATACTTCTAAGCTGCTTTACCAAGTAAGGTACGTATGTACGCGGAATGTAGAGCAGTGTCTCGTAGGAAGCAGGTATCACACGATTTGTACATTTTGGCAGTCACAGAGTGTTATTGTTTAGAAATTTAAGTTCTGCTCAATAAAAGAATTTCCAGACAACACCACTCTGTTACTGCCAAAATGTATTAATCTTTACAAATCGTGTGATCACGATGACAATGTTGGTATTAAAATCTGAAAGAAAATATGGATTATCTGGTAAGGTGTTTGTTTACCTACATATGTACATATATATTTTCCCCGTGGGAATATGAACATATTTGTATAAATAGGTATGAACATACATATATATATTGTACATATCATGAGAAAAATATGATACATATTGCATACAAATGTAAATTAATGAGCAACATTGATCTGAACATATTGCGAAACATCATCATCATTTGATCGGCACACTTACTCCCAGCTACATCTGTTCGGTCGCAAAGTGGCTCAGTGGGTTAAATGTGCAATTCGCCTATTAAAAGTGGGCGAAATAGCGATGGGAAAAAGGAAGGCACAATAAAAACATAGCCGCAGCAAATCAGTGGCTACAAAATGTAATGCTACAAAACACAGTAAGTAGAGCAAGAAAAATAATCGCAACAATGCGGGAAAATACATGGGCATGAGCAAGTATGTTTGTATATATAGTATATATGTACATGCATGCATACATACATACGTACATAGGCATAAATGTAGGCGATGCAGAAAAGCAAAGTGTCACAACAAATAAATGCAACTAGCAAGAAAAGTGCTTTTTTTCTTGTTGCAGTTAAAAGTGGGCCACGCGCAGGTTGCTTCGCCAAGAGAACTGGTTGAATGCGCCACGCTGGAAGTGGGGCAGTAGTGTAGTTTTATATGTACATACTCACTTCGAGGTACCCTGTAGAAAAAACCAAACCATTGCCATCTGAATGTTGAATATTATAGTGAGTGTTGGAAGTTTGGCTTTATTTTCGCTAAATTTGCTTTTTTTGCTTTAGGGTTCTTTGAGCTTAGTCGCGAAAATTCCGGTCTGCCCCCAACTAAAAAAAAGAAAAATCTTTTTTATAAAATAGAACAAAACTGTTAAGCTATCTCTATGGTTTTTCCAAAAAAGGAAACTCTTTTTTATGCAGAAGATAAAGAAACAACGANTCTCTATGGTTTTTCCAAAAAAGGAAACTCTTTTTTATGCAGAAGATAAATAATAATACGCAGTTATTTCGATTTTTATTAGGTTGCCTAATTAAAAGCAAAGAATGAAGAAACAACGGTGCGCTGGCTTACAGCTCTACTCATCGCGCTGCTAACATAAACTATTCGATAGGTATTCCAGCCTGAAGGCCTATCTGGGATGGGCATCTGCCGCCTGAGAAAATTCAATCAGCGCACAGTGCGTTTTTCACTCTAGCTTAGTAGATAGCTTTCGTTGTGGTTTCATAAAGTACTTGATGCTTATGGTCCCTGTTTCGGGAACCACCCAATCTAACATAACCTAACCTAAATATTAAATATCTTCACTTGACGAGAAGCTTATTCCCGTAAGGTCGTTCTGTATCGAGCGGAAAAAATTGTAATTTGATGGAACAAGGATGGGTTAGGGCTTCCCTTCCGGTATCACCGAGATAAGTTTTAAGTTAAGTTTAAGTGCGATATGCGGCCGAGCATTGTCATGGTGGAAGAATAATGTCTCATATTTGGTTGCCCATTCTGGCCGTTTTTTTCGAAATTTCTCCACTTCAATTGCATCGGTTGTTGTCTATAGAGAGCCCCGTTGATCGTCTGATCACTTTTAATAAGCTCATGACACAGGATTCCCTTCTTTTCCCAGCAAATGCATTTCCCTTGCTGCTATGGCTATTAGGCTTTGCCGCTTTGGCGTCGATGGTCCGGGTTTGCTGCGTTTAACATACACCTTTTGACGCTTAGCATTGTTGTACCGTTGAAGAGGCAGTTGGGAAACAGTAACACCATATCTCTTTTGTTTTGAGTTCGTGAGACATTGGGTTTGGCACGGTTCTTTGCCCAAATTTACCTCCGATTCGGCGTTACAAACGTTGATGGCCTTTCGCGCGCTCCTTGTCGGATATGTCAAAATCACCACTTTTGAAACATCGGAACCAGGCGGAAATTGATATTGTATGCTCTCGAGTTTTCACATGGAAACAGAAAACTTAATTACATTGCTGATATTTTCAAAGCAAAATAATGGTGTCCTCTGTTAACAATCCTTTAAACTTGCTTGTCTATCTTGATTTTTTTTAGCTATAAATCAAATATTGATTTCACTTTGTTTTCACGCCCGTTTAGCTTTTTATCTGGAAAACTTCTGGCAACACTGATTCTAGTACCCAAATAGCACAGCTGAACTCAATAGTTCGGAACTACTTCCGTTTTCCTGCAGGGTTTAAACTGCATGCATACCCTGCAGAAAAAAATTTTCAATTGCTAAAAAGCAACAATCTTGTTGTTAGCTTTTTTGCGGGATTTCTATAAAATATATAACTTTGCAAATACTTCTTCGAGTTGAGGACAAATAGAAGGAAGATCGAAATTTCATTCTATCATTTTGAAGTTATGCCTGACGGAGTTTGAATAAGGGACCACCTACAGCAGAATATGTAAACAAATATGAAATGTAATAAGATAAATAAAGTAAACAATATTTTGTTTTTCTTTTTGATATCTTATGTTCAAAAGAAGTTAGTTACAAAGAAGTTAGTTACATAAAATGCATAGGGAACCACCATTGACTATTTCGCGGGCGTTGTAATGGAAATATAATTAGCTTTCGTCAAAGAAAATATACAGATAATAGTGATAATAGTGACTTTTACTGACTTTAAAGTTAGCTTATAGTTAGATACATTTCCTGCAGGGTATACATATATGTACATACGAATGTATGTATGCATATTCACAAGTACATAACATAGTGCAACTGTTGTTGTTGGTCGGTAAGTGGAACCTGCCTCCGTTTTACGTATTGGCAATAATCATGGGAATTGAATTTGCAACGTCAGTGTTGGAAGATGGAATAGAGAAGATGAGGCAGGAATAGAACTGGTTTCTAGAACAGCAAGAAGTGGTGAATGAAATTCCTTTTGATAGTTAAACACAAGCCACTTAGATAAATACATATATACATACAAACGAAGTGCAGGCTAGGTAGCCGCGGTCGTCTATAAGACACACTTAGGCTCAAGGGCCATTGTGACGCCGCATGTGGGGTTAGCAACTCCAATTCCTCCTAAACACATTTTGACTTCGCAAGAGTTTTAGAAGATTCCTGATTTCCACGCATCTAAGCTACCCCAAGTTATTGAAGAATTGTCTTCGTCGATACGCATACTTGCCAATTAGGCAGTGCTTTTGCATGTGATTTCGTCATGCTATCTGCAGGGGAATTCCTGTTTCACCATTTACATTCTCAATAGGGAGTTTGGTTCAAAATCGCCTTTCAATTCCTCTCAAAGTCGCAGTGTCCTGGAACCCATATTTTCACCTGTCATTTCATTTCAGGGCTACCATGGAGGTTGTCGAAGGATTTGATTGACGCCTGGCTGTCAGTGAAGATATAGATATCAGCTTGGGATATAATATTGCACCAGTTTAGTGGCCCTGTCGATTACCATCAGTTCCGCTTGAATAACGCTATAATGGTCCGGAAGACGAAAGCTAAGGTAGATTCCCAGGTGTTCGAAGTATACACCTCCAACAACCCTATTTTCGAGCTTTGAGCTACCTGTGTAAACAAGGATGGACTCGCCACTTCTTAGAGCGTCTCGTATCCTACCATGCCCATAACTATCATACGAATTGTCTCAAGGCTTGCGACCTGTTTGCCATGTACGACTACATAGATCTATTGGAAGAAAATTCAGAAGAGCATATAGTGCCTTAAGTGGTGTTCTCATCGCACCAGTTATGAGCGTGGATGCAATCATTAGGTCTTTATCCATATTTTTTAAGTTTATCCCTTTTCGAATGGTGTCCCACCATAGAGAATTGGTTTAACTACCGCTCTATATAGCCAGTGTAATATTTTAGCTTCCATCCCGATCTTTTTCCTATCGATCTGCAGCAAGAGTATAGTACTACTGTTGCGAACTCTATCTGTAAAATTTTTGCCCACTTTGGTTTCCTATCTAGTGTGATACCTATATATCTTCCTCTAGAGTTATAGGATCAAGGAGGGGTATCCTGAACGTTTCTAGGTCCGCCTCTCAGGATATGTTCCCAGTTCTCGTCTGTTACAACATAGAGATAGTTTGTTAAGAGTGTTTTGAATTAGATCGACAATGGTTGAGAGATGTTTGCTAAAGCAAAGCTATTACAATATCGTCGGGGTATCTTATCATCAATATCTTCAAGTTCTTGAAGGAGGCTGTCTACTGCTCTGTTCCAGATGAGATTGCGTGAGATAACGCCACCTGAACGTACCCCTGACCGGGCCCCTTTTAATTTGTGATGCACCGAATCTTGCGTTCGTCGATAAACAAGGCTAGCGGTTTGCTTACTGCCAGATTTTTCAGCGATGAGAAGAACGAAGTGTATTGCAACAAAAACAAATATGTAAGTAAATAAGTAGTAACAACCACCCTACAATGCATTTATGCAGCACCAGTGAGAAATAATAGCAATGCAAAAGGATGATGTGCAGTTTTTTTGTTGAAGTGGCAATTGCTGTTGCGTTGTAATTTGCAACTTGCAACTCTATGTTTTGATTTCAATTGTTGTTTTCTCGTTAGCTTTATTGATATGTGTGCAAAATTGGGTTAGTGGCGCATTTTGTGTAAATCATGACAATCAGTTGCATGCAACACCAACAACAAGCATGGCAACAATAGCAACAACAGTTTGAGTTGAGAACACAGGACGAAGTGCAGTTAAGCGAGTTGCGGAAGAGTATCTACTAGTATATCATTCTATTCGCTGCACTACTATAGCTCGAACACAATGAAAACGACAAGCTATAGACCACAGCTGTCAAATTATTGCTACACGTACTCTTATGTAGATAATTATTTTAGCGACGACCGGGCTACGCGACGGCGGTGGTTGTGGCCAGATTAGATTGTATTTCTATTTTTCCGGCGACAGATAAGGTTCTTCCTCTTCTTTTATGTCAAACGCATACAAATTTATGATGCCGCTGTCGCGTTGAAAAAAATTATGTCGTCATCGACAAAGCGTTTAGATAACAAATTGGAAGCTGTGGCCCGTAGCTCGTCGTTTTCAATGTGTTCAGAACTTTATTATTTTGTTCATTCGGCGCCTTCTTGGTTGTGCTAACAACATTTATACGTGGAAAAAAATTTATGCACATGCATAAATGCATATGAAGCAAACAAATTGTTTTCATATATGGTCTACGGTAGTGCGTGCACTGTAACGACTAAGTCCTTATAACNGAAGAGTATCTACTAGTATATCATTCTATTCGCTGCACTACTATAGCTCGAACACAATGAAAACGACAAGCTATAGACCACAGCTGTCAAATTATTGCTACACGTACTCTTATGTAGATAATTATTTTAGCGACGACCGGGCTACGCGACGGCGGTGGTTGTGGCCAGATTAGATTGTATTTCTATTTTTCCGGCGACAGATAAGGTTCTTCCTCTTCTTTTATGTCAAACGCATACAAATTTATGATGCCGCTGTCGCGTTGAAAAAAATTATGTCGTCATCGACAAAGCGTTTAGATAACAAATTGGAAGCTGTGGCCCGTAGCTCGTCGTTTTCAATGTGTTCAGAACTTTATTATTTTGTTCATTCGGCGCCTTCTTGGTTGTGCTAACAACATTTATACGTGGAAATGCATATGAAGCAAACAAATTGTTTTCATATATGGTCTACGGTAGTGCGTGCACTGTAACGACTAAGTCCTTATATGTATAGTAGCAGTAAAATCAGCAGCAAAGTGAGAAACATCAGCAGCAACAGAGGTATTACTTAAAAATTTAAGTTACCAGCAAAGCAAGTGTTGCGTACATAGTTGCCGAGTAGGGAGAGTTACGTACTATAATCCCGCGGGGCCAGGTTCGATCATCGGTTCCAGCGATTACCAAGCATTTTGATTTTATTTTTAATATTTTGAATTAAATTGATTTGAATTGAGATCTATTTTTTTCGTTTGTTTTGTTTCATTTCACATTATTTATTTTATTATTAGTTAATTTAAAATTGTTGGTTTAATTTTATAAAAACAAGTCCACACAATTATAATTACTTACATGAAAAATAAATAAGAGCAATGATTGAATCAGAGGGTGCAAAAATAGAATCATAAATTTCGATTTTCATTAAAATTATGCCGATTTAAATTTTTGATTGTTCAATTCTTGACCTTTGGTAAAATTTTGTATGAAAAGTTAGTTTGAGTATTATATTTCTATCTTCAGAAATAATCAACTTATACATATGTACATATGCATATACACTGCCGGAACAAAGTATTGGCACAGCAAATTCTTCACAATATATGCAAAAATTTTTATTCTAATATTTTTCCGCCAATTTTGCATAAAAATATGGTTCATTCAACAAAAAAAACATAAAAATATAATTCCTAAACTTTGTGCAAAACTCGCGAAAATTCAGTAAATTTTCATCAAAATTTTCAACTTTTTAATCAGATTTTTTGGAATTTTTTTGAGTATGCAGTTTTGCAGCCCATTAAATTACAGTAAAAAATCTGATTAAATAGCTGAAAATTTTCATGAAAATTTGCTGAATTTTCGCAAGTTTTGCACAAAGTTTAGGAATTATGTTATTATGTTTTTTGTTGTTGAATGAACCATATTTTTATACAAAATTGGCGGAAAATTTTTAGAATGAAAATTGTTGCATAGGTATATTGTGAAAAATTTGCTGTGCCAATACTTTGTTCCGGCAGTGTATGTACATATGCATGTATGTATGTACTTCCTGCTTGGCATTTTTTAACGATATTAAAAATATTACGAGTATAAATATTCGTAGCATGAAAATCAAGTGCGGCTACGCTAAGAATAATAAAAAAAAATGTTAGTGTTAAATATTTGAAACAGGAAATTCGGTTGAAAACCGGAACGTTTCTAGGTTAGGCGTTGGGAATGTTGTGCGGAGCATGAATAACGCAAATTAAAAAAACGTTTTTATGTAATTAAAAAAAAGAAATGCGACAAGCAGCCTTTATACAGATAAAAGAGTTATGTCAAAAATCTAGACTGTTTATTCAGGGCAGATATTACGTATAAGAGCACACTTTACATAAGTTTAGCTAACAAATGTGGGCCTACGCACGTAAATTACATATACAAAAATTTCAGCTTTCTAAAACTAAAAATTTTACTTTATAAATTTTATCCACATTTTCACTTCGTACTAACTAAATTTATATTATTAACAACAAAACAAGTACTACATACATATAAAGTATTTGAATAAACTCCTCTGATCCGAAAGTACTTGAATAAACCCATATTTTGATTTAAAACCCCCTACAGCTAAAATATATAAATATTAAAAAAAAAAATTGTAATAAAAATAATTTTAAAAATGATGACGGCATCAAATAACTGCACCGGATTATGAAACAGTTTTTAATAGTTAAATCTTATGTATTTATTATGTTTTCCCAGTAAATTTCTTATACTAACGTTAACGTATACAAATGGCATGTATTTGATGAATAAATTTAAACGTTGAAACAGCTAAAAAGTAAAGCCATAAAATTTAACTTACACAAAATGGGTTGACGATTACAAAAAAAAAAAAAACAAAAGCAAGCACTAAGAAATGAATAAATTTAAGTAACTGTGAAGGAAAAAAGAAAGTAGCAAATAACGTCGAAGAAAAACCAGTTGAACACGATTTTATTACGTTTGCGTGACGAGTTGAGGTGCGCAGCTAAAGGAAAAAAATGCAAGAAATATTAAAGAAAAAAAGAAATTACAGCACATAAATGGAAAATATGTAGAGTATATTTGGTAAGTAGCAAGAGAAATAATGCTTACATAAGAAATTGTTATATATGTACACATCGGTGTAGCCCGAATGAAATTTAGGGGGGGGGGGGGGGGGGGCTCGACCCTATTAAGCTGGCATTTCAGGGTACTATTTTATATAACTATATATAAGGAAAATTTCAAAGTTACCTAANGGCATTTCAGGGTACTATTTTATATATATATAAGGAAAATTTCAAAGTTACCTACCTGGCTACGCCCATGTACATATACAAAAACATATGTATGTATGCATCTTTTTCGAACAAAAAAGGTGAACAAATTTATGTGATGACATGCGCAAAAAGTTAGGAATTTCGGAATACGAAACGCAAGGAGGATAGGGATGTGGGAAAAACAACGATGCATCGAAAATATCGATGTTTTGTTCGATCCACAACAATTCATCTAATCGATGCATAAATGGTCGCACTATCTATGTATCGATGTTCATTCTTGATCCAAATCGCTTTCTTAAAAAACCTCGCAAATTGGTAATCAGCAGCGAAGAAAATTAAATGTTAAAATACTGGACCAATATCTACAATGCATCCTTCGATGCAGTGTTGCCAGGCCATTGAAGTAAGAAATCATGTAATTTTTCTGGAAAAGCGTTATTGAAAAATCGTCAACACAAAACATACATAGTAAAATAAACAAAGATAAGAAGTTTTCGCTTTTTCTCTATTTTGGCCGCTGTTTCATTGCTGCTGCTAAAAATATTCCTTCAACCTTCTTGGATAGGATAAGGTACTCGGTATATATTTTAATTTTAAATAAAACACATAAAACAGTATTGGATGTCGGAATCATTATTATTACAAGATACCAAAAAGCAGCCGCACAAACTTGGAGTAATTTTTTTTATAGCTGGGGCTTCAATGGGTCAATATTCCATTGGGAGTCTTAGAAAACTTGCTTCGACGTATGGCGAAAAGTCTTGATGTGCTAATTTAAAGCTAAGCTGGAAATATCAATTACTAAATTTAGTTCAAAAGCTGAGTTTTTTTGTTTTGCGAGTTTGTATTTTCATTTGACGCATTTTGTTTTGGAATTTTTATCTATGTACTATTTATTGAAAAACTAATATTTTTCGTCCGTTATCTGAAAAAAGATATACCTACCCCCAAAATTTTTCTTATTCAGATACCCGTGGAAATTTAATACTTATTTATTTTAACAACTCTGCAGTGAAATACTCTACTGTGAGTTATATACTCTCATATGAAGTCTAGTGTATATCTATGTCTCTCGTGAAGAGAAACTTTTTCAAAAAACCTTGGAATTTTAACAATAGGTCTCAAATGAGAAGTTTGGTTTCTACTTTTAAAATATATAATAAATATTAAAGTACATAGTCAAAGGCCCAATAAAATTCTGAAAAAGAAAAAAATATCGAAAAACAAGCGTTAAAAACTCACAATAGCCTCCTGCCTGGTATCATTCCTGCTATGTCATGAAAATGCCATTTTAAATTTTTATCCTTGAACATCGTTCAAATTTTGTAATACATAATTATAATATACAGTAAACTAGATCTTCGCATTTCGTTCTTCACACTTTAATAGCTTTAAAAAAAATAAATTAATTAATTAAAAGGGAATTTCAATAGCTATTCGCCGCTGTAAACCAAAAAGTTTTATTTTTTTCTACAGGAGTTTCTCTTTCATTTGGTACGCATACTGTTATTCTACATTGCACTAAATCTAATATATAAAAATCTCATGTTACGGTATTTGTGGTCGAACTCCTCCTAAACGGCTCTTTAACGATCTTTATGAAATCTTTTATGTATATATGGTAGGTGTGATAATCAGATGTAAAGTATATTTCATACCGCTAGGTGCAGAGGGCGTGGCACCTCCCATACAAACCGAATTTTTCATATTGCATGTCCCTGGAAGTGCTCATGGTAGA
Source organism: Rhagoletis zephyria (assembly GCF_001687245.7). NCBI lineage: Eukaryota > Metazoa > Arthropoda > Insecta > Diptera > Tephritidae > Rhagoletis > Rhagoletis zephyria. The sequence goes on along the minus strand of NW_016160514.1, from coordinate 16,541 downwards.
GTACTCCAACATGGTATGGAGATATATGAAATCAATCCCGTACTCTTAGAGAAAATTGGGGCTATTTGAGAAGGGGGCGTGGCGCCTTTCAAGCGCACTGAAACTACTATGTATCTTTGTATGCATATACACTTTTGCTAGGTTATATAAGACGGCAATGGAAATATGCCTTCTGGAAAGAAGCAAACCGTAATATTAGAACATAGTTGCGTCACTGAAAATCACGAACGTAAACTGTTGGTGAAAATGGTGGACCAAAATGTTTCAATATAAAAAATTGATTTTGGGCGGGACGAAGTTCGCCGAGTCTGCTAAGTTTTTTAAATAATTTTTTGAATTAATCATATCTTTGATACTACATACAAATGAAAGAAACACTTATAGCGTTTTCTTTTCTCAAAAAAAGTTCTGCTGTTTTGTATGGGAACTCTTGCTTTGCCCTGAAACCTTAGAAAATGTTGCGTTCTTTATATGAGAATGAAAAAGAAAATATACTACTCCATCAAAATTTATTTATAGAACTTAATAAAGCTGAATTATTCACTTGGCCTGTAAGTCTTTAATAATTTTAAAGCAAAACACTTATTTCTGATAGGGAAAATAATTGCATTTTTACAAGATTAAATTAAAAATCAACCATGCAACTCTCACTATCACGTTTATTTGAAGGCAGAAAAGGCAGCACTTTCGCCGGATCAGAGCGCAACCTGCTGAGAAACGACGCCTTGTGAAAGGGCTGAGAAAAGAACATGAAAATGTGACAGCGCTAACACAAGGCAGAATAAGTGAAGCCTTTTTTCGAGAAAAGAAAACGCTATTAGTTTTACTATATTTCGTGACTATATTGATTGCTCAACAACATCGCAAAAGAATATAGAAAAAAGGTTTTTCCTGGGCAGGCATGGCAAAGTTCCGAAGGTATTTCTGCCATGAAAAACAGCTTCTCATAAAAAATACAATCGCCGTTCGGAGTCGGCGTAAAACTGTAGGTCCCCCCGCTTTCTGTGACAACATCAAGGCGCATGCCACAAATCGGAGGAGAAGCTCGGCCAAACACTAACATATGTGTAAGCGCCAATCTATTATTATTATTATTATTGATTGCTTCGCGTGGAAATTCTTTGGTTTTTGTCGCACGGTGTAATCAGGAAAATGGAAGAAACACAGAGAAAAAGTCGTTCATCAGTTAAAAATAGTCCAAATGACGACAAAATCGTCCACCTGGCAACACTGCCTCGATGCCTTGAAAACTTTCTTTAAAAAAAGCTTTTAAATAAAAATACTTTGAAATACATTCATGTAATCCCTCAATATACCATAATTTGTTTTTTAACTTATATCTTCATGGTCCAAAAAAGGGTAAACATTTATCAATTGATCATAAAAACCCTATAATCACGTTTGAAGTTGGACCAGCAAATACCGTAACCGTTAAACTTTTATAGATTGCAATCAGTTGCTTTCGTATATTTAAAACATGCCGCCAAACTGAAAAGAAGCTAAAAACAGTTGGTAGTGAATAGAAAGCACTAAATTTATTTTGGGTTTGTCCTCCAAAGCCAGAAAGTTTAACGAACAAGTTATGTATGTTTGTACATACATTCATATGTATTTACCAAGCAAAGACGCAAACAAGAAAAAACAACAAACTTCAAAATTCAGCAAATCTTAAATTACTTCTGAACCCAACAGACAGGTAAATAAAACTTTACCTAAAAAAGGTGGAAAGTAAAATAGAAACTGGTTAAAGCTGACTGAATTTCAATACAATATCGTGCATACGATACAAAAGCAGATACAGTGTATCTGCATATATGTTTGTATATACTTATGTATGTATGCTTGTATTCACATATGTATGTATGTCTGATTTTATGCGCTGGAGTTACCCAGTAAAAAATTGCGCAACTTAAGAGTGTACTCATGGATAAGTCCCCATGGGGTATAATTATGAATCAATTAGTCGCAAGTAATCTCATAGCGGTATTAATGGAGATCAATTAGTACCCGACTCATCTCTAAATAGTACAATTGACGATTTTATGATATGCACGCACCTAATCAACGAATTTTCATACGCGGGGTTGGCATGTTGACAGAGTATTTTTATACCCGAGCGCACTTGTGCACAAGGGTATATTAATTTTGTTCACATAACGGTTGTTTGTAACAGCCAAAACGAATCGAGATAGATATAGACAAATGTATACATAAATGATCAGGATGAAAAAAGAAATCGATTAAGCCATGTCTGTCTGTCCGTCCGTCTGTCCGTCTGTCCGTCTGTCCGTCTGTCCGTGTACACGATAACTCGAGCAAAAATTGAGATATCTCAACGAAATTTGGTATGTAGGTTTCCCTTAATCCAAGGTAGGTTGGTATTGAAAATGGGCGAAATCGGACTTTAACCACGCCCACTTCCCATATAACGGTAATTTCCAGAAATACGAAAACTGCGATATTTTAGTAACTACTGAAGATAATTCACTCAAAATTGATATTTACAATAATTTTTAGACGAAAAATAAGAATATTATAAATTTTTGGAAAATGGGCGTAGCCACGCCCACTTATGGTTACATGTGTATATCTTGGTAACCGCTGCACCAATTTCTTCCAAACTTGGCACAGTTGTTGGCCTTCGCACAGCATAAAAAACCGCCGAAACTTTTTAAAATCGGACAATAACCACGCCCACATCCCATATAACGGTAATTTAGAGAAATACAAAATCTTCGATAAATCAGTAAATATTGAAGCTAATTTATTCAAAATTGATGCTTGCAACAATTCTTTACCAAGAAATACGTTTATGGTAAAATTTTGGAAAATGGGCGTGGCACCGCCCACTTATGATCACATATAAGTATATCGGTAACCGTTCTACCAATTTGTACCAAACTCGGTGTGGTTATTGTGCTTGCCACATATAAGCAAAACGTTGAAAATTATTGAAATCGGACTAAAATAACGGCCGCTTCTCATATAACGGTAAATTTCAGAAATGCTTGAAACTTCAATATTTCGAAATTGAAGGACGCTAATTTACTCAAAATTGATACACCCCGGCTTACCATCTAGCGGAAGGTTTCGGAAAGGTGAAAAAACATATATTTAATACTTGCGCCGGGTATTTAATGTTCGGCTCCGCCCGAACTTAGACTTTCTTACTTGTTTATTTTAATTTTTTGATAGCGGCTAATCGCTTTTCATACTTGTTCGGGTATAAAGGCGAAAAACATCGAATCTTTCATAGGGCATGCTCCAAACGAAAGCGAAGAGATCGAAAGTGATCCCGGATCAGTCGTATTTTTTGATGGGAACTTTGTATGTATGTATGGTATGTATGGACTTGCTAGTGCTATCATCAGTCAAATATTCCGCTACTTTTTTACTTGTTTTCGTGATCATTTTAGCTTTAGTAAGTCTTGTTAATAATACATGCTTGAATTTGTTTTTTTTTTGTTTTTTTTTGTGGTAAAAGAGCTACGTTTTGAACATACTCAAGAAAAGTTCATTTTTTTGCCCTGCCGCTGTGATCACTTTTTTCTGCTAAATTAAGCCATTTAAATATATTTTAACTTAATATTTTTTTGCAAACGCCTTTACAAACCTCCTTTCCTTGCTAGCGCCCATTTTTGTTTACATTCACACTTGATATTTCTCCGCGTCTCGCAAAAATAATCAATACAACTAGGTTGGAAACCGAAATTTTATCAGCTTAATCTGAGATTATTAGACTGTTTGTTAAATGACAGATTAGAGAGCTAAGCTCAAAAATCTCGACATATCGCTCATTTACTTCCATAGTGTGACAAATAGGGAATGCAATTCCGCAAACGCGGGATCTAGCGCCACTTTTGCGGGATCAGAAATGAGGGATTAAAAAGACGAATACGAGTTGTAAACGTGCTCGCCAAAATGTTCATCGTGCAAAGGCCCTCCTAAGAGTCAAGAGGCCTTTCACTCTACACTTTCACTCTATTTTTCCAACATATATCGCGAATAACATACTAATATAGTATGCACTGAAGTAGACAAAGCACAAAATAAATGTTCAGAAAAGTAGGAAATTTTTTTAATTTTTCAATGAAAACAAGAATTTTTCGATAATTTATGATGCTTCACATCTTAACATTTTCGGATGGATTTCAGAATAAATACAATTTTTGTTTTAAATGTCTTGTTTACCTTAAGGAGTTCTTTAAAGATGAAGTATTTCCTCAAAATGGGAAAGAGCATGTAAACTAAGGTCATATGAAAGCGGAATCGTTTCAATATGTACAACACAATATGAACGAATACGCGAACATTTGGTTGAATAGACACCAGGCACTAATAAGAAATTAATAAAATAATTGCCAGCTGTCACGACAACTTGCCATTGCTGCTGCTGTCACGCAAACCATCACTCATCTAACCATACTTCACTAAACACTACATTGGAAAAATATGCGGACAATGCAGTATTACCGACCTCTAATCAAATGGANCACTCTACACTTTCACTCTATTTTTCCAACATATATCGCGAATAACATACTAATATAGTATGCACTGAAGTAGACAAAGCACAAAATAAATGTTCAGAAAAGTAGGAAATTTTTTTAATTTTTCAAAAATGTTAGTATATTTTAGAATTCTAAAAATTTTCTAAGTTTAATACACAAATACCATGAAAACAAGAATTTTTCGATAATTTATGATGCTTCACATCTTAACATTTTCGGATGGATTTCAGAATAAATAAAATTTTTGTTTGAAATGACTTGTTTACCTTAAGGAGTTCTTTAAAGATGAAGTATTTCCTCAAAATGGGAAAGAGCATGTAAACTAAGGTCATATGAAAGCGGAATCGTTTCAATATGTACAACNAAATGTCTTGTTTACCTTAAGGAGTTCTTTAAAGATGAAGTATTTCCTCAAAATGGGAAAGAGCATGTAAACTAAGGTCATATGAAAGCGGAATCGTTTCAATATGTACAACACAATATGAACGAATACGCGAACATTTGGTTGAATAGACACCAGGCACTAATAAGAAATTAATAAAATAATTGCCAGCTGTCACGACAACTTGCCATTGCTGCTGCTGTCACGCAAACCATCACTCATCTAACCATACTTCACTAAACACTACATTGGAAAAATATGCGGACAATGCAGTATTACCGACCTCTAATCAAATGGAACTATAGAAAAGTACTGAGAAGTAGAAAGTGGGAAGTTAAGAGGAAGTGGTTTGCCTGTCCATGGCCACTTTGTGTGCCAACAAGCGCGGTGAGGTCTGAAGAAGTACTAATTGTGTGGGAGTGTGGATACCACAAGCTGTGTGACTACATAATTGAACTGCTGACCGTTTGGACAACTCGATGACTCGAAATAACTGCTGCCCGTTTGCCAACCAACAGCTGAGTGATTGACTTGAACAGTTGAATATGGTTAATTTGTGGTTGCCTTGGCTGGTGACGGTATATGATAGATAATATGAACACTTTTGCATTTGTGTACCCAGCAGGAAACTGAATTAAATTATCAAGATCTAATGATCTTTATGACTAAAGTTGAACTGGAAAAATGTGTATCTTAAGACAAGACGCAACCAACAATTTCAGCGGAGGGAATATCCACTTGGAAAAATTCATCATAGCGGTTCAAACATCTGAGATGGAAGAATTATGTCTCCAAATCCAATTGACCTCTTGAATTTTATTTGGTATAGCATTTGAAGAAAGGTATGGATAATTTTCTATAAACTCGCCAAAATTTTCTTCAAGACACGAACCATATATTGTTCGTTTTTATACATACAACTGCAGTACACAGAGGAAAAACTACAATATAATGGTNCTTGTTTACCTTAAGGAGTTCTTTAAAGATGAAGTATTTCCTCAAAATGGGAAAGAGCATGTAAACTAAGGTCATATGAAAGCGGAATCGTTTCAATATGTACAACACAATATGAACGAATACGCGAACATTTGGTTGAATAGATACCAGACACTAATAAGAAATTAATAAAATAATTGCCAGCTGTCACGACAACTTGCCAGTGCTGCTGCTGTCACGCCAACCATCACTCATCTAACCATACTTCACTAAACACTACATTGGAAAAATATGCGGACAATGCAGTATTACCGACTATCGTATTTAACAACCAAATTTTTTTTTTCTAATACAAAGTGTGTAGGTAGTTTTTTCTCACGTTGTGTTACTGCAATTACAAAGACTATGATTATTGTTATTAATTTTCGTTCGCTGACAGGGCCATCACTGAGCTGTCATGCGCTATGCTACGTACTGGCGAGCGAACATCTAATAATGACAATAATAGCAAAATGGAAAATTTCGAAATGAAAATTTTTGCAGTATGACAGCTTGTCAAACGGTGGAATTATATGCCTATGCCCATATGCATATACAAATTACTGTGTGTACACAGAGAAAAATATGACCTAGAAAACTAAGAAAATTGTCTCAATGAAAAGTTCTACACCAAGGAGTAAAAAAGACGAAAAACGTAGAAAATTCCTATCGATTTGTTGTGAAAAATTGTATATATGTAGCTGTTTCAATGAAAATGTAAACCGAAAATACAATTAAATGTTTTTAAGCGACTTTACAACTTCAAATTTCGTATTCAGATAGCGGAAAAGGCTAAGAAAGGAGAACCTCAGAGCATTCAGAAATGTTTGCTTATTTTTATATGTAATCTAGAACCAAGCACCTAATTTTTTGGCCAATCAAAGAATGGTACAAAAGCTACGCAA
>NW_016160514.1:0-9743 GCF_001687245.7 Rhagoletis zephyria | reverse complement strand
AAAAAAAAATTTAGTTGTTAAATACGATAGTTGTATGCTACAAATTACACTACATATACATACATATTCATAGCAATGGAAATTAATTTTTTCACAAAAAGTTTCTCCATTTTTTATTATTTTTAAATTTTAAATTTTTACTTAACACTCGGATGTTAACAAATTCATCCATCAAAGTCGCCTCTGAATGCAATTTGACTTGACGCTTTGTCTATGCAATTCTATTCGATCGTTGTATTTGTATTTTTATTTCTATTCCTTTTTAGCTTCGTTTTTTTGCTTTGCCGCTACACTGCAGTTTTAAGCTCATTTGCATTTGTGTGTCGTTGATAATTAAATGTAGTCAGCGAGCAATGGCTAGGTAAAATAAAATAATAAAAAAATACAAAAACTACAATAAATAAAAGCAACAAATATAAAATTGCAGCTTTAATGCGAATGCGATAGATCTAATAGTAGTAAACAGTAACAGTAAAACTAAAATGAAAAAAAAAACGAAAGGCAACAGAAAATTAACTAAACAAGCACGCAAAATGTGGAAAACCTTGAAGTTGAACGCGGGTATGACTAACCGATTTTAGATTTTTATGTACTCGTAAATGTACATACATACATACAGTGTTGCCAAACATGGGCTTTTCCTACCAAAACTGGTAGGTTTATTTCTATTTGGTAGGTTGGTAGGCTAGATTGGATTTTGGTAGGTTCCGCGACAATAATAGTTATTTGCGAAAAATATAAAATATGTATCTCCAGACATTTTAGCAACCTTGTTTACGCGAATAGTCCACCATTGTCCACCTGACAGAGACTTCATTGTAAGCCTTGAAGAATATCACCAAAACTAACCTATTGGTCTTTCTAAAGCCATTATTGGCTAATATCGAGTTATCCTTCTACAAACCCTACAAGGTCAGAATTCCTGAAAGGGACTGCTGTGAAGTGATAGTAACTATGATTGACGAAAGGTGCCAAGCATGGTATACCGACGGATCAAAAATGAATGGCGAGAGTAATGGTGCAGGCGTATTTTGACCAAAATTCCAGAAAGTCTGATCTTCGCAATCGAAGCCTGTGCAGAAGGACAAATGGGGCCAAATTAAATATTATGTCGGATAGTCAGGCGGGTTAAAGGCCTTAGACTCTTTTAGAAAGGCAGAAGGTTTGCGGACCACTTGGAAGCTCACAATAACGTAAGGCTGTGGTGGGTTCCGGGACATGAAGCGTTTGAAGGCAACGAAAGCTGACTGTCTCGCAAAGCGTGGAGCCCAAATGCACTTGTATGGTCCCTAGCCTTTTGTGAGCTAGTGGAAGAAACCTCAGAGCATATACTATGTGACTGCCCACGAATCATAAATAACAGACTGATACACATTGGGGAACGATTGTCTTCTTCATCCAAAATTTTAAACATGGCGCCCTCCAAAGTGCCTAACTTCTTGAAAAGAATAAGGCTGGAGTGATTATAATTAGGGTTAAGCACAATAGATAGATGTGTAAAGAGACAAACATTTGTGTAAGTCTGTACAGTAAAATGAATTGTTATACGTCGTTAACTTGTTTTTATTGTACTACTGTGTTTTAGTTTTTCTAAATGTTGTGTTATCTACATTTTTAACAAACTTGACATAAAAAATATATAAAAAACTTAAATAAAATTTTGGTAGGTTTTGGTTGAGTTTGGTAGGAAATTTTGGTTGGAAAAAAAATTTGTCCGTGGCAACACTGCATACATATGTCCGTGCATATATATGTACATACGTATATACATATATGTATGTGTATGTAACGCTTAATTTTTGTTTGTAAATATGCTATGGTTTTATTAGCCCAGTAGACGTTTTAGTTAGAAACATTTTCGAATTTTAAAGAATATTTTCAACCTACATTACATATCGTCGCCTGGATAAAAGATGGTAGTAAGCGCCATTTTGAAGATTGTAGTTCTAGGTGCAGTTATATATTTTGAAATAAGGTCTTTCGATTGGTGCTATCAGTTTTTAGATATCTACCTTAGTTTCCGAGATATTGACTACAACTTTTTCGATAATTAAGTAAAAATTGGTTGGTGGTGCAGTCATATTAAACTAATCAATATCTTAAATACGGCATTCTCCATTTTTGGATATATCCTTTAGTTTCCGAGATATTGAGTGAAAAGTGTCGTTAATTTGGTAGAAATTCTGATCACATTTTGTCGTATTTCATAAAACGTGGCTGCCAAATTGTGGACAAATGACGCTTACGACAAAATTTTACTAAAGAAAATCCTTCATAAACTCAAAACTAACTAACAATAAACATTAAAAATAAAATAAATTAAGAATTCTGTTAACAAGTGGCATTTCCAGACTTTGGAGAAAATCTATCTTCGCGTTTTTGAGAAATTGCATTCCTAACTTCAATCGCGATATCCCACAACCTGCCGAAATTAACATACGACAATCTTTTACCCAGGCGACGATATTTAAAAGTTATATACGGGGTATTTAAGGCCGCTAAAAATACTACTTGGAAGGGGAGAGGTCAGCTAACGGAGGTCATTAAACTTTTACTATTGTACTTGGATCAAGCTTAGTCAAAACATGTCGTCGATGTTTTTTCAAATACATATATTTTATGTATAATAGTACCAGTTGCAAAACCGCCTTAATCGCCAATGTGGCAAAAATGAGATTTGGTAACCCTGAACTCCAGGCATCGAGATTTATGCATAAAAATCGTTAAATCGTTATTAAAACAACAGACTTGTAAAATAATAGCTAGAGGAAATACCGCTTGCTAAGGCAATGCCACCAAAGAATAAATCGTTTTTTCGCTCTTCTGTAAAATTTGAGTGCCGTAAGATAGACGGTTGTGGTGTAGTGGTAAGCAGAGTGCGCTTCCACTCCGCAACGCCTGGGTTCAAGCCCTGGTCAAAGCAACATCGCAAAAAAATTATAGGAAAAAATGGTCGTCCCTCGGCAGGCAATGCACGGTGTCCTTGAACCAGTTTCAACTGAATCGGTATGGAACGATGGAATTTCCGGATAGGANCCGCAACGCCTGGGTTCAAGCCCTGGTCAAAGCAACATCGCAAAAAAATTATAGGAAAAAATGGTCGTCCCTCGGCAGGCAATGCACGGTGTCCTTGAACCAGTTTCAACTGAATCGGTATGGAACGATGGAATTTCCGGATAGGATATCTGAGCTGAAAATGTATTGAAAATGTGCTAAGGTGGGGGGCGTTTGTGAACCGAATTCTGAGATAGGGCGTCCTTCAATCAAATTCTGAGACAGGGCATTCTTCAAGCAAAGTTTTGAAATAGGGCGTTCTTGAAAAGTTTTCTGAAATAGGGCGTTGTGGTTCCATTCAGGTGTCGATATTCTCCCAGCCGTAAGCTACTAAACATGACCAAAATTAACAAAATTTTTTACATAACAGCTGCTACTGACAGCCTTTCTATAATATTCGTAAATGAAGGAAAATTGAACTATTTTGGATACAAAAATGAATGAAAATTGAAGTCGTTTTCTGTACCGTTACCGGATCCGAAAATTGTACGAACCCACACTATCAGCAAGATAACGTTTCTTAGTTGGCTGAGTTTGTTATCCAGAAATACAATTACACATTTAGGGGATTCACAAGACGTCGCAAACATCGTAAAGCCTTAACAATTTTTAACGTAAAATAAGGGCTAACATATTTTTAGTAATTGGTAACTACACCAAAATGTTTTCAATCTGATGGAATACATGTAATGAGTTCTTATTACACTCTGCAGATCCCTTAAAACTCATTTAACTGTTATTTTGTTGAAAAGTTTTACGACTTTACGACTTTAAGGGCTGGTTTCTCCAACTCAACATAGTTTAGCCATTTTTTGGACTTAAGTCAAAAGTTAGCCTACTTATTATTCTTGACTAAGTCTAAAAAATTGGCTAAACTAAGTTAAGTTGAGTTGGAGAAACCAGCCCTAAGACTACATATACGATGCTTGCGACGTCTTGTGAATCCGCTCATTATAACAACTTGCTGGGATATATGTAATTGCAAGCATTTTATTCACTTATTTAAATATCGTCGTTTAAATTACAAAACCGCGTATCAACAGAATGTAAAACCGCGTATGTAAGGTTGCATAAATTATTTTCTAGAGAGTAAAAACACTCATGTTTCAAAATGGTTCTCAGTTTTATAAAGCAATAGCATTTCTGGCTAGTATATTTCAGAACGAACAGATAAGGGTTGAGCCAAGAGCTTGTGTGAGCAAATCCAATTTTTGGCAGCAAATGTCAGTTACGCGGTTTTGCAGAATGCCGATACGCGGTTTTGTACTTTAAACGACGTCACCTTAATTCACAAAGGCCTTAACCAACATTTTTTTTTCACAGATTTTGGTAGAATATATTAAAATACACCTTCACTAAAAATTTGAAAGTGTTAGTACCAAAACCAACGGAGTTATTAAGGTAACGATATGTACATATAAAAAAACAAGACATTACCGCCATTGGCTTTTGTGCCTTTTTTATGTGTTATTTATTTTGTAATACAAATTAATTTTTAAGTAGTTTATTATGTTTGTTTGTATACATCATGTACTTTATTTTGTGCATATGTACATACATATGTATGTATATACAGTGAAACCTCCCTTGGGCGGACACTCACCGTCGTCAGCCATTTTTTGTCCGCCCAAGAGAGTGGTCCGCTCAATGAAAGGGAAGCTTATTTTAGAACTTTTTAATATTTTCATTAATTGAATAGTCCCTATTTCTTATGTGAATAAAAGATATTGCTATTATATCGTTAAAACAAAAATGTGCATGTATTTTTTCAAAAGTGCATATTTCATTTATGTGCGTAAGTATATATAAAGTTATAACAAAAATAAAAATAAATATTACATTTCAATCAATGAACTACATAAAACTATAGATTATTACATAAAAAACTGGGAAATTGTCGATTGACGTAAGGTTTTTTTTTACTTTTTTTTAGTGTCAGTACTCTTATCATCAATGGTTCACATGTTTTCCTCGGTAACAAAATCCAACCAGAAATCTAAATTCTCGGTCCATGTATTTATTATTATCTATTTTTAAAAATTCATCAGAATTTCAATTAGATTCTCCAAGGGGTTTTGACAATTCAAATAACGAACCCAAACCACTGCGCAAACTAAACTAAATGTGTGCATAAAAATCACCGTTTATGCGGGAAGTCCCCCTTTTCCATTCAGTAGTCCGTAGTAGTTTTTGGTTGTTGTTTTGTCCGCTTAAGAGAGACTAATTTGTTCCGAAATTTATACTTAAAACTTGGTATAGAAAAAAATGTCCGCCCGTCTAATAGAGGTGTCCGTTAAGAGAGGTTTCACTGCATACATACATTAGAATATCATCCTATTGGCACGTTTCCATTTTCCTTATGTCTTGCTTAGTAACTTTGATTGTAACTTTTAATTTTTATGTGCGTTTCGTTTTTGATGTGCAGCCGTTCAAAGTTGCAATTATCGCCGCAAGCAGACAACAATAAATTTTAGTCTAATCACAGGAAACAAATGAAAAATACAAATTTAAAAAAATATTTATGTACATATGTCGGCTGCCGCTGTGGTGTAGTGGTAAGTAGTGCGCGCTTCCATTCCGCAGAGCCTGGGTTCAAGCCCTGGTCAAAGCAACATGCAAAAAAATGTTGGAAAAAAGGTTTTTTCTTAACAGCGGTCGTCCCTCGGCAGGCAATGGCAAACCTCCGAGTGTATTTCTGATATGAAAAATAGCTTGTCATAAAAATACAATCGCCGTTCGGAGTCGGCGTAAAACTGTTGTAACTTTTTTCTTGTAAATCAAAGCGTGCCATTTGAAAAAAAAAAAACAAAAATGGAAATTGGAAATTGGAAAAGATAAAACCTGAGTAAAAATTTTGTCGGCCTGTGTAATAAACATTAGGGGCTCAATTTACTCCATTTTAAACACTGTATGTGTAATTTTGCTCTTTGCGACAAATTTGGTATGTAAAAGTAAACCGGCAGTGTTTAATTTTATTACACGGTGTGCAAATTTGCACACATTAAAAGAGGAAATTGGTTATCTCTCTTAATATGCGCAAATAAACAAACAATTTTAGGATGTATTTGAAGTCCTTTCAGTAAAATTCATACAAATTTCCTCAAATAAATCAAATTTAGGTTTGTTTTTACATTGAGATCTTTTAACCGACTTCCAGTTCGTCGGAATATATATTTTTTTTATGTATGTTACCGCATAACTTTGGACTACGTCGGCCGATTTCGATAATTCTTTTTGCATCGGAAAGGTAGGTTATACCTATTTTGGTGAGATCTCTTCATATGTTCATTGCTTCGTTCACAAAAAATAAATTGCTTTTATTTCACGCTTATTTAAGTAGTGGTTTTTAAACATTTAGAAAACGTAATGCTTTCTACCATCTTTATTGACAGTCGATTTTTGAACGAAAAAAACTTTTTAGAAACTATAAAATTTTGGCCTATTTGAAAAAGTATCCACATTTATACTGGCCGGGAAAAATAAGTATCTCGCAAAAATTCGTCTAAAAATCTATCCAATTGGATCTGTTTAGATCCAAACGGCATCCGTGCCCGAAGCATTTATCTATCCTTTGCAAAGTCCAGTAATCAGCGTTTGTGCTGCTGAGTTGGGTGAAAGTTCAAAAAGCTGCTATTCAATCGCTTGTTTTGTATGGAAATGGGGTTTTAACAATTTTGGATTTTTACAATTGAGAATATTTGAACAAAATCAAATCAGCTGCTCTACTGATACTACCTGATAATTTCTTGGGCGTTTTTTTTTTAAATAATAACATAAAAACAGATTTGGTTTTTATTAACCAGTAACTTTGATTGCATATATGCTTTGGTACAAAAATTCAAAACCAAAGGTTTGTCTCTAAGGGAAGGTATTTATGGCATTGAAGAGATTTAAAACAATTTACCTCAAATGGAGAATAACGAATATTAAAAAAAAATAAAAACGACCAGCGCAAATATCTATTATTTAAGACTATTAAACAACACTTGCAATTGCAAATTTTCAATCCTAGAAATAAACTGAATAACAAGCAAAACATTAAACTGTACTTAAATTTTGTTTTTTGTTTTTTTCGAGCATATTTGAAAGCATATTTACTAATGTGCTTATCTAAGCGCNATATACGTGTGCAGCATATGAAACTCATAACAATACTTCCAGAGCTTACAACAACTGAGCGGGTCAGCTAGACCTTGAGTTTTAAAGCTCGTGAGAAACGTAGGCTAAGTAATGTCGTGCTAAGCAGTGTTGCCATTTTGCTGCTTTCGGAGCTAGATTTAGCTCTTTATTTTTCTATTTAACTACAAAAATCGGATTTTAGCTCCTAGCTCTTTTCAAATTTATGTAGCACTTTCTTTGCTCCAGAAAGTTTCAGTTGTATTTAGTATATATAAGCCACAACTTAAGCGTTGATGAAATGGAAAATTTCGATATGCAGTGTATCTACCATAAACTCTTGGATCTAGGTTAAAGAATTTAAAATAAATATAATTAAAATAGCGCGGACTTTGTTTTACCTTCCTAATTGTACCTTTAAGGAGAGCTGAAAGTAAAACTTTCCAGAAAATTTTTGCGAAAAAATTATTCAATTCAAATATCTGAAACTACAGACTTTAACAGTCTGTAAAGTATTTTTAGTTCACTGTTATAAGTGCCACAGCAACGAATCCGAAATATATGCACCTTATTTTGGTTTTAAAATACTTTTTCAGCACTTACCCAGCAAAAAACACGATTACCACAGAAACGAAAGTGGAAACGAGCTAGGCGATGGGAATTGCTTACCCTTTCGCTTTAAGAAGGCATTATTTTAACATGGGAATGTTATTGGCGGTAAGCCCTTACCCGCAGCATTACCATCAAACGAAGGCAGAACGCATGGATAAGCAGAATCCAGAGAAGCGAACAAAGAATGCCTTACAGAGAAACTAATGTAGAATGCCTAGATAAGTACATACTTATTTATATTAAATTGAAATCAGGAAATTTCTTAAAAGATTAAAATTAATTAAAATTTTTATAAATCAGTTTTTATACAAACATATGTATGTATTTAGGTATTTAGATTTAAATCGGTATGTACATACATGCGAATTAAAAAAGAAATGTTATAGGACATTCTACTTTGCATTCCCCGAAATGAAACAAAGAAGCGAAATAAATAAAATATTTTAGGACATTCTACTTTGCATTACCGGCAATAGCTAAAAGAAGCGAAAAAACTCGAAGATATTATAACGCTATGCATTCTAGAACACGTTACCACTAAAAGCGATTACCAATTTTTTGCTGGGTAATTTTATAAAATTCGCTGCTTTTATTAAAACTGCCGAAAATGTAAAAACAACTTTACGTCAATAAATGCTCAACCTTAACAAAAATATGTAGCTGTATGTATTATTTAGCTCTTTTTTCGTCCGACGAAATTTATCCTGGCAACACTGGTGCTAAGTGCTAAGATCCCAATCTCTCTCTGTCTGCCATTTGCAAGCAATGTAGTGCTCAAGTGCAGTGGGTACTCGTTAAGCGAGTATGATCTGCCTTTGCGCTGCCTTAAAACTAAAAAAAAAAACTAAATTTATTATAGTTCGCCCTTGAAGTGTGTGGAGTTTGAACGGCTTTTGAATGCACTTAGGTATTAGCATATATGTATGTACATTCATATGTAAATAGCTATTTTCTATCTACACTGTAGGTTCTATAGACATACAAACTACTTATGTACTCTGGTCAAAAAATTATAGCCGCCCCACATATTGAAAATTTTTCACAATTTATATACTTTTTTGTTATTTAATTTTAGTATTTTTTGTTTGTTTTAGAAAAATATAGTAAATCTTTAACACAAACCGTGCAGATTAATGTTTCAAACTTTGTGTTATATTATAAAAAATCTACAACAATCAGTAAAAAATTCTTCTATTTTTTAGACCGATTTCTTACAAAGATTTTGAGTAGGCAGTTCTTAACTTGGATTAGCACGGTTTTTATTAAAGAATGAACTATAGTTTTATTAAAAGCAAATAATTAAAATTAATAGCAAACAAATTGGGAAAACTTGCGGCTATATTCTTTTCGATCACTGTATGTACATACATACGTACATATGTGAATAGAAAATTGGCAAACGCTATCAGTAAGGTCTCGCTTGTGTGCTTTATATTGAATAAAGCGCATTTAAAAAATCCGATTTGCTCAACTATTAAATATGCATACATATATTTTTGTTTGTACATACATACATATGTACATATGTACATATGTACTACGCATTGTGGGGGCTTAACTGCCCAAACACATTCAATTTTAATACGGTTAGTTAAATGGTTATCAAAAGTTATAAGTAACCAAGAATTACAAAAAAAAAATGAAATCCTTATATGAATGTACAAGTATAAATTACGTACATACATATGTATGTACTAGGGTGCTTCTTAAAATGTTACAATCTAAACTTTGTATGGGACACCCCCAAAATTTCGTCCTACACGTAGCTACGCACAAAATAAAGACATCGAAGAACTTTTAAAAAGTTTAAAGTAATTTTTAGGGGTCGAAAATATTAAAATTTGACAATTTGGACATATTTTGTTACCATAGAAAAGATTAACAAAATACGTCTTGCGTTCTCCCCTAGATTCATCATGGAAAATCGAACTCAAAAGGCTGTCATTTGTTTAAGTTTTTTT
>NW_016160513.1:57936-63461 GCF_001687245.7 Rhagoletis zephyria | reverse complement strand
GATTTTATTTTGTTGCTTTAAATAGAAAAGTTCTTTAAATGTAAAGTGTATCTTAAACTGAAGCATTTTCATATAATAAAGCCTCTGAACCCTAATTCCACCCCAAGAACGGGGAATCACTGCTCCACATTTATAAATAAAAATAGAACGCAAAATTTCCATGTCGATCTGCACCAGCCGACCTCATGCAAACTCTGCAAGTCAAGGCACCCCATGAAGACATGTGTGAAATTCTTGTGTCGATATTCTTGAGCGGTTCTCGTCATTTTCCAGAGCGATTCGAGTCATTGCTTTTATTTATCGATTCGTCCGCAAGTTTCAACGTGCAATTCCCATGTCCCTCACTCTAACCCATGAGGAAATGCGCGAGGCAAAAATGCGTATTTTTGCTCAAACGCAGTTTATGCACTACGCAAAGGAACTCAGCGCATTACGTGCAGCCAAACCCATCAACAAACAAATAAGAAAGTCTAAGTTCGGGCGGAGCCAAACATTAAATACCCGGCGCAAGTATTAAATATATGATTTTCACCTTTCCGAAAGCTACCGCTAAATGGTAAGCCGGGGTGTATCAATTTTGAGTAAATTACCGTCCTTAAATTTCGAAATATTGAAGTTTCAAGCAATTCGGAAATTTACCGTTATATGAAAAGCGGTCTCAATTTTAGTCCAATTGTAATAATTTTCAACGTTTTGCTTTTACGTGGCAAGCACAATAACCGTACTGAGTTTGGTGCAAATTGGTGGAACGGTTACCGAGATACATATATGTGATCATAGGTGGGCGGTACCACGCCCATTTTCCAAAATTTTATCATAAACGTATTTCTTGGTAAAGAATTGTTGCAAACATCAATTTAGAATAAACTATTTACTGATTTATCGAAGATTTCGTATTTCTTCAAATTACCGTTATATGGGATGTGGACGTGGTTATTGTCCGATTTTAAAAATTTTCGGCCATTTGGTATGCTGTAGCAAGGCCAACAACTGTGCCAAGTTTGGAAGAAATTGGTGCAGCGGTTACCAAGATATACACATGTAACCATAAGTAGGCGTGGCTACGCCCATTTTCCAAAAATTTATAATATTCTTATTTTTCGTTTAAAAATTATTGCAAATATCGATTTTGAGTGAATAAAATTCAGTAGATACTAAAATATCGCAGTTTTCGTATTTCTGAAAATTATCGTTATATGGGAGGTAGGCGTGGTTATTGTCCGATTTTCACCATTTTCAATACCACACACGCCCTGCACAAGAAAGAAGTGCACGTGCAAAGTTTCGTTAAGGTATCTCAATTTTTACTCGAGTTATCGTGTGCACAGACGGACGGACGGACAGTTGGACGGACGGAAAGACAGTCACCGCTTAACCGATTTCTCTTTTCATTCTGATCATTTATGCATACATTTGTCTACATCTATCTCGGTTCATTTTGCCGTGCACAAGTGCGCACGGGTATAAAAAAACAATCTCCTTACCTTGCACCTGATGCAGGATAGCTCAGGGATTATGCGCTTGAGCGGTAGATTAACTTATGCAGCGCTTAGCTACAATGAGCGCCACCCGATCATAACTCAAACACAAAGCTTTGTTCTCTAATTCTCGATTTCCTTCATACCACTCTCCTCCACGCTGACAAACAACTAACGATTAGAATGGTTCAGCAAGAATATTATATTCCCCGGTTGAAATAAAAGGTCAAATAAAGCATCTTTCATTGTAAAGCTTGCACAGTGTACAATCAAAAGATGCGGTCGCAGATAATGGCCGAGCCCCCCCCCCCTGAACGATCCGCCTACACACTCCCTTTTCATACCACAGGTGTTGATTTTGGCGGACCATTTCTGGTAAAGCCATCCACACTTCGACGAACTCCCTATGCAAAGGCATACGTGTGTGTGTTTTTGTGATTCTCCACCAAAGCAGTACATTTAGAACTCTGCTCGGACCTGACAACGGAATCATTCAAAGCAGCGTTTACCCGATTTGTCGGCCGCCATGAACTCCCATATAAAATCCTGTCCGACAATGGATAAACGTTCGTAGGCGCGAAACGAGTGCTGCAGCGAGAGTTCTCACACTTTCTCAAAGACGCAGCTACTGATATTGCCGAAAGATATGCCCCTCACGGACTCTCATGGCAGTTCATCGCACCATATGCTCCTCATATGGGCGGCCTCTGGGAAGCGGCGGTGAAAAACATTAAAATCCATTTCGAAGAAGTTACCACTCTCCTCATTCGGATTGAAGCGGTGCTAAACTCATGGGCACTTTCTCCATATCTCAGGATCCTACGAATCTGCTGGCTTTAACGCCAGGACACTACTTGCGTGGTGCCCCACTACTCTCTCAATCTGTATTTAGTAAACAAATGGCAAAAATTTAAGGCTATTCATCAGAAATCTAGCACGCGCTGGAAAAATTAATATCTTTCGGAACTCCATAAAAGGCACAAGTGGGAGCGACAAGAACCCAACATTAAGGAGGGAGACCTCGTTGTAGTCAAAGAAGATTTTCTACCCCCAAACGAGTGGAGACTCGGGCGCGATGTGTGTCATGATCACAATGTTCGCGTAGCGGATATTTACACTGAAGCCGGAACAATCACTCGAAATATTGCAAAGTTGTGTTTACTGCCCCTTTTGAAGTAGCTCCCTTTACATACTTCATACCCCACACCTACACCCCAGCTGGCTCCACCATAGCATGGAACTAATTCCGTCTTCGATTTGTTCTTCTTTCCACAGATGTCCCGGAACACGATGCAGCTCAGGAAGTGCCGTCTCTGCTGCCGCCATCATCCGTTGCGTTTCTGCCGCGCATTCCAAGCAATGACGCGAGCGGTGCGAGTCCGCGCGCATACATAAGTAGTGCGTCAATTGCTTGGCGACGTCACACTCAACCGGCTCCTGCAACTCAGCCGTCAGCTGTCACCGGTGTGGGAACGTGCATCACACTGTGCTGCATCGTCCAACGTCATCGCCACCGCAAAGCACTCGCCGTGATAACTCGCACACACAAGTTCGCGGTTGACAATCGACTCTAGCCAGCCTTGTGATCGAACAAAGCGCACAGCGGCATTACTGCGGTCCAACGGCGCATCCGCGATTTATTAAACCGGGCGGTGCTGACCCTCGAGAAGATGCAAGAGTTGGTCAACCTGGCACAGGCGCCGGCGGGCCGGCATGTTGTGGACATGACTCCCAAATTGATTGAATTCGATTAAGAACTTTTCAAGTAATACTTTTTTCCATAATCCGCGTGCGGTTGGCAACGGCACCATTGTGAATGAGTCAGGTGAAATAGGTTTTTTTGATGTTGTAATTGTAAGCGGGGCCATGGGGTGACTTGTGCCCGCGATTAAATTGTTAAACTCATTATCTTTTTACGCCACTTGGGCAAATTTTGTCATAATTTTAGCTACATTGCTAATAAATTTCGTTTTAAAATTTATTGAAGTCAACAAAAAGCATTCGTGAATTAATTGTAATTATTAAAATTTCTCTTAATTTTTTCGTATACTCGAGCAAATTTTGTCATACTTTTAGCTACATCGCTACTAAATTTTGTTCTTAAATTTATTGAAGTCAATAAAAAGCATTCGTTAATTAATTGTAATTATTAAAATTCCTCGCCTTTTTATTTCAACGAAAATATAATATCTGGCGCATCCTGCGCCCCCCTTTGCTACTCCAAAAAGCAACACTCATGTATAAAAAGTGCTAATTAATCACAATATATTGGCAGATTCATGAATTTGTTAACTGATTTTGAATTATGTCTGCTATACAAGATATTAGCAATTACCCGGCGTGCTTCGCTGCCCTTAAATGTATTTTTGTGTTGTAACTCTCTCCCAAAACTCTTATGGCCTCATTTATAAAGTATATTTAAAGAGCCTTATGGAATAAGATTAAAAAAATCGATCTATGAAGCATTGTTTATTTTTTTTAGTGTGGGCTAATATCTTTTCGAAGGTAATTAGAAAATATGTAAAGTACCGACTTTCTCCTGGAAATTAAACTTATAATGTTATAACTGGAGTCTACTATCGCACCCTTTCCTCAAACTTGTATTAATTCAGTATTCAAATATCTAAAAATATCTTATTTGAAAAAAATCTGCCTACTATACAAATATGTACTGAAATTTTAACTAATATTTTCAAATGTTTTGAGAGGGAGCAACAACACAAAAATACTTTTAAGGTGCAGCGAAGAACGCCGGGTATTTGCTAGTATTTAATAATTATATTAATTTAAAATTTTCAAACATGTGGCAACATTCCAAAACATATTTCGGCTGTAACAGCTATTCCTAAATAAAAGCGTCAGCGTTGTCTGGCTGTCAAAAAATTCTCTTGCCCTTACCATTTGTATGAAGTATACCGAAGTAACGCGGCGGCAACGCTTAGCGGTTAGAAAATCTGATTTCGGCAGGGCATTAGGAAGTGAAGTTGGCTGCAGAAAACGGCGAAACTGTCATTTTCACACAACAAACCTATGCTTATTGTTGGTGTTATTTCTTCGTTTGACGTAGCGTTGCGTCTTTTGTTAGGTATTGCACTTCGGCGTTAACGCTAAGCGTCAGAAAGCGCTCAGCATAACGCTTTTCTGTAGATATGGCAGTAGGCTTTCTTTAACCTTTTTCTTTTGACAGCCATACTTCAACATTTACCTTATCTTATCAATTTGCTTTAACTGAAATTTACAAAAATTACCACTCTTTAAGTTGGACTTCCAGCAATGCGTCGGTGAGAAATGCATTCGTTGTTGACTGATGCGCGTGCAAACATACCAACAGACAGACAGATAAAATTACTAAAAACCGTTGATTTGGCTTCTGTTGCACTAATAAAGACCTCCCATATAAATTTGTCTTTAATATCGGTCTTTTAAAAATTTATTATATGTATAGAATTAAGTTTGAGAACAGGAAAACCGAAGCACATAGTTTCACTTACCGTTCGTTTGGAAGTGCAAAAAGTAGTTGATATGTAAAAGATTCATTTCCAAACGAAGTGCTTTTTTTGTCCCCCCCTTTTTACATTTCTCTTATGGTGGTAAAAACGAAAAATCGAAAACAGCATTATAGGATCCAAATTATAAGCCAGTAACAAAGCTGTTTTTTTACTATTTTAAGCCATTTTGTTTTCTTTTGCGAACGGTATTTCTTTGATATATTTTACCTACTTCATATAAAAATATTTGTCCGCGCTCAGGTTAATCGATAACACTGTTATAGCCGCAAAAAAAAAGACGTCGCCGGAGAAGACGGTTTCACCCTATTTCGGGTATGGTGAATCGAACTGTATCATTACTTTTTAACAATAGACTTATTCCGGCTAAGTCTCCTCTATTCCGTAAATCTTCTTACTCTGCCGTAAGGCATCCACACACCTGTCGGAGCGGATCCGCAGCATTTTTGATGCTTTATCTTTATCTTTATCTTTATCTTTATCTTTATCTTTATCTTTATCTTTATCTTTATCTTTATCTTTATCTTTATCTTTATCTTTA
>NW_016160513.1:44940-51548 GCF_001687245.7 Rhagoletis zephyria | reverse complement strand
CCCCAACCATGTACATGTATGGCATTGGTATTGGTGTGACCTTTGAATTGATTTTTTCGCTCTATTTTAAATTAATTTGAAATTTTAAAAATTGCCTGCACATCAGCATCAAAATACCTTTCTAATGATATATAATTGTTTATACCTTAGAAGTACAGTTTAGCCGTAAAAGGGGTGTAAAGGAAACATGATTGCCTATTTATATAATTGATGTATAGAATTAAGCTTGAGAACATATGTATAGAATTAAGCTTGAGAAGAGGAAAACCGAAGCAGATAGTTGCACTTACAGTTCATTCCACAGGAAAAGGTAGTTGATATGTAAGTGGTTCATTTCCAAACGAAGTGCCTTTTTGTCGCCCTTTTTACATTTTTTTATGGTGGTAAACGGAAAGTCAAAAACGGCATTATACGATCCAAATAATAAGCTAGTAACAAAGCTGTTTTTTTATTATTTTAAGCCGTTTTGTTTTTTGATATACTTTACCTAAATACTTCATATAAAAATGTTTGTCACCGCTCAGGTTAATTGAACTGCGTCATTACTTTTTAATAACAGACATATTCCGGCTAATCCGTAAATCTTCTTACTCTGCCTTAAGGCATCCACGCACCTGTCGGAGCGAATCCGCAGCGTTTTTGATGCTACAGATTTGGCTACTTCGAAAATGCAAAACGCAAACATCTGTGCGATTCTATCGCAGTGGAAGATGTAATTTTATAAACAAACAAAAAATATTTTTCAACAAAAAATTGTATTCTTATCATTTCTACAATAAAGATGTTTCATTTTCCCTCGTGAATTTTTGCTTTAACTTTACAAAATCCTTCTATTGACCTTTTTACTTCTCAAAACGCGGCTGGCTGTGATTTCGGCACGACGAAAAGTAGAACTCTTTTTTTGATTCGATATTCCAAGGTCGATATATCGAAGACATCTATACTTTATCCGCGATATCGACATTAAATTAATTTTTCATCTACAAAAAACCGCTTGAGTCGACCGGCATGCCGTTTTAAACCTCATTAAATAAACAATCACGCAATTAGGTGAGTTGATAGGAAGGTCTATTATTCTATTCAATTGGGAGTAGGATTTTCAACAACGATTTTTTCGATATCGATACTGTTCAGCCCGATATATGGCCACAATGATTTTACATGCAATGAATTAAATCGATTCACTATATCGATACTTTCTTAAATATCGAACATTCCTAATCCGGCTATGCAAAAACCACAAATGTGGCTCGATAGTACTTTTTGTGCTGATTTCAACTCTACCAAAATTATCTGGCGGTAGTAAAAATAGAAGATATCATGGTTAAAATTTAATTTTTTTAAATATTAATATCTTCTGAACAACATAACCTGTTAACAAACTAACGACGTCGGTAATTAGGGGGTCTTTCACTTGGTGTACATAAGTTTCTCCTTTTTTTATATATATTTTTAAGCCAGAAATACCTAATAACCAAAGAATGTGTAAATATATTGTTTTTAAATGGCTTTTGTTTACAATTTCTTTTAAAAAGGGTTATACTATATACGTAAAAGTATATAAATTATCTTTAAATTAGCATCAATACTTTTGTAATCAGTCAAATAGTTTCCGAGATATTATAAATATAAAAAATAGAAAAGTTTAATTTTTACCTCTTTTTTGGCTTTGGTTTTTATTTGTGCCAAATAATCTTGGTATGGTTGAAATCGGCGTAAAAAGTTTTACCGATCCTCATTTCTTGGGTTTTTATAGCTAAACCGTTGGTATTCTAGACTTATGTGTGTGTGTGTTAAATCTGTAGTACGGGAGTAGGCTATATGAGAATAAGTGAAGTGCAGTCAATGCGAAAGGTCGTGTTTTTGCTCGCTCCGTGTTTATCTAATTTAAAAGTTAATATCATTATTCTTCTTGGCGACTGCCACTGCCTAGAACAGCTATCTGCTCGGATTGTTATAAACCCATAATCTCTGGACTTGACATTACGTGCAAAATTTGCAAAGATAGTTTTCATACAATATGTGCAAATATCCAATTAAATGTGATATCGGAAATTTTCGCGGAAAATATGAACATTGAATTTCTCATTTTCGTTGTTGGTGTTTCCGATTGTCTTTGTTTGTAATAACTGTTTACGTGTCTCATCGAACTTAATAGCCACGATCACTCATTTATCTAATGAACTCAATGTGCTAAAATGTAAATTTGCTGAATTCTCGTGCAATAACAACTCGCAAATAAATGCTGCTAATGATGAGATGCTCACGCGTCAGTAAAAATGCGCCTAATGCAAAATCTAAAAATAATGCCTACAATCTACGTTCTCAAAAATGAGTTTCTAATAATTCTAATAACAAAGTTCAGTGAGCTGGCTCAATTCGCGAATCTCAAGTTTCCCCATCAGTCACTGTGACCGGAGAGCCTAATGCTGTTGTTGCACCCCCTGCTGCTCCTTTTTATTCTCCTTCTTCTTCTCAAATGACTGCTGCTGCTTGTGAGCCAAATGAGACTGCTTCCGTTGCCGCTCTGCTTATTGAATCTGTTGATGGAATTGTACGTCATGATTCTGCTAATGTCGACGTCGAAGCTGCTGAAAGCTCAAGCTGTATATCTGCTTTCAAATGCGGCTTGCAAGTTGATACAATTTATACGGATTTCTCAAAAGCATTTGATACCGTATCGCACCACATTTTATTAGGAAAGCTTAAAAGTCTCGGTTTCCACCCAGTATTCTTATCATGGTTAACCCTTAAACGCCTAGTGGTCCCTGCAGTAGCCAACCGTTGATTTTGAATTTTTTTCATGTTAAGCACGCATTCTCGGAAATAACAAAGCAAACATGTAGCGCTGATTAATCGGCATCTTTTGACTTCATTGTATTTCGTTTGCGAGCATTGCAGTCCTTTGCAGTGTGACTTTAGTGAAAGTGCTTCGAAATAAAGAGTGAATGAAAATTTTCTGTGCTTATGTGAATAGTGCAGGAGATCCAGTGCACAGTTTTTAATAAAATTTTAAAATCGATTTCGTGGATATATACAAATTTTATATAAGTGTCTAAAAAAACAAATAAGTTGACATTACTGTTATAATTTTGTTTTTTTTTTATTAAAATATGCTATATATAATTTTTAATGTGGAATGTCAATGAAGAATCGTCGGTTTAATAAACCAGAGGAACTGGAGCAGTTTTTAAATGACTTCGACTGGTCACATAGTGAAGGTGGTAGTGATTTTCGAGATGATGATAGCATTGCTGACCCGAATGTTACTATATCGGCCATTCAACAAACTACTGGATAATGATGATAGCGCAGAAGAAACCGCGGTAAATGAAGGAAATACTGGTGAGAATCCTGCTGAATCCTACTGGCGAAGACAGTTCAATGAATGACATAGATGACGGTGAAACAGTTTTGGGGGATCGTGACCGTTGGCCCGAATACGTTATTTATTATCGTATTATTTTCGAATACGAAAATTGATAAAGATGCTTTTCAGTTTAAAAAACCCCTGGGGAAGCGACAAAACCTGCAATTAAGTGAAAGCTGGGTTCATTTTCGCGGTAATGACCTTCTTACTCCCGAAATCGTGGCGTTAGATACGCCGCATCAGTTTTTCTAATTTTTTGTAACCGACGATATAATTTCGAATATCGTAAATCAAATTAATATATATTCAATTCAACAAAATATATCAGACGCACTTAACACCACACCCGACGAGATGAAACGCTTTATTGGCAAAAACTATTTGATGTCAGTCTTCAAATATCCAAATATGCGAATGTATTGGGGTGAGTTCGGTAATTCTCACATTATGGAAGCCATGACACGAAATCGGCATGAAAAAATTCACCAGTTTTTGCACATTAGCAACAATAACGAGATGCCTTTCTGTCGAAATCGACGTGATCCATGTGCTAAGCAGCAGGTGGAACAGCAAGCAACATTAACCGCAAAACTGTTGCGTCAATCAAAGACACCCGTTTATTGCGGAAATGATCGGTTATTCAAAATACGACCACTGATCGAAGCAATGAACCGAAATTTTAACAAAGTTCCAGAAACAAAATCATTTCTTGAAACAGTATATGCCCGACAAACCCCACCCGTGGGGATACAAGCTATTTTTGATATGATGACCTAGGATTTTGTTACGGTTTCGAAATAAATTCGGGGAACGAAGACAATCCGATAGAAAATGAGTCAAACTTAGGGGCATCAGCTAACGTTCTGGTTCGATTGTGTCGATCCGTACCCCGTTTCTTCAACCACTGTATATTTTTTGATAATTATTGCACAAGTCTTCCATTGCTAGCTTATCTACGCAGTCAAGGCATACATGCATTGGGCACAGTTAGGCGTAATCGGCTTCCTGGTTGTAAACTTCAAGAGAAAATGAAAAATCGTGGTGGAATGGGTGAATATGTCGGATCCTTTTTCGCGATCGAGATATCGACGGTATCTTGGAAAGATACGAAAGTTGTGAACACTAGCTGGTATAAAACCATATAAATCTAACGAGGGACCCACACCCGAACGCTCTCCTACTGTTAAAAGGTTTAATAAAAAAATCAAGTGTGTGGAAAAAATCCCATGCCCCAATGTTATACACGAATAGAACAAATATATGGGAGGTGTGGATCTTATGGATTCTTCTCTAGGTCGGAGTCATATCCGCATCAAGTCACGTAAATGGACAAATAGGTTGATATACCATATGCTTGATATGGCAATTATTAACTCTTGGATACAATACAAGCGACATTACTCCAATACGCCATGAGCAACCAAGATATTGAGCCTCCACGGGTTCATTTGTGAAGTATCGCAAGTATCGCGAGAAATCTGGAACCCAGTTACTAACTAGAGGGCGGAGAAATAACACCGAAATGGAGATTTCTGCAAAACGGGCACGCCCCAACAGTGCTGCATTACCGCGCCGTGATATACGGTTGGATAACGTCGGACATTTACCCAAATTTATAAAATATAAAACATTTGCTTTAAATATACTTCTCTAATGAACTCCTGGTGGTTCCTCCCGGGACCAACCCGAAAACTCAAACTAAAATCAAAACGCACCAATTGCACAAAAAATCGTGGAACAAACACTGCTTAGAATCAAGGTTTAGATCGCAAATCCAATTTTCGATCAAATCGGAAATGGCAGGCGTTTAAGGGTTAAGGTCCTATATCACTAATAGAATCTCCTTTGTTGAAATCGAGAATTCTAAATCATAAGGTGTATTCTAACTTAGCTTTCATGAGGCGCTATGCTAGAGATTTCAAAGATCCATATACTTGCAAATTGCTTTACAATTCCTTAGTGCGGTCTAAATTGGAATACGCGTCCATAATTTGGAATCCGATATATGCGTCTCATTCCCTAAGAATTGAAAGAGTGCAGAGAAGTTTCCTTCGGTTTGCTCTGCAACCGCTTCATTTTAATGAGCCTATTCCGTCTTACGCTGCTCGGTGTATGCTTATTAACTTTAAGTCTCTTGCTAGTAGAAGATCCATCCATTCCCTAATGTTCATATATGATATTATCAGGGGTTCCATTGATTCTCCGGAACTTCTGGGGCTAATATGCTTGAATACACCTAATAGAACGGTACGGTCTCATCTACCATTTCATGTTAAAGTTGCTAAATCTAAATATTATGATTTCACCCCCGTTATTAGGGCTCTAAATTAATATAATATCTTTAATAAACTTGATCTTGATTTTGCGATGCCCAGATCATTGTTTGAGTCTAGGATCCTATCTCATTATTTGTAATCTTCCTTTTTTTAGTTTCTAATCTGTAGTATTAAGATAATTTTTGTATTCTAGTCTGTAAGGTTTTTGTAACCATAGACTTAAATAAATGAAATGAAATGAAATAAGAAAATGTAGACAAAAAAATGTCAAAGTAAAGTCTGAGTTTCTTAAACACCCCAATGTGAACACTTGGCAGTTGTTCATAAACTCAAAACGATAAACTCGAGAGAACGTAATATAAGTAATTTGACATTTGTTTGTTGACTGTTTCTTATTCACTTTTAGCCTGTTCCCGTACTCCAGAGTTTAGACAGAAACAGTCCTTAGTAGCCGTGGTGTAGAATACCAATCGTTTAGCCAAAAAAAAACCTCATGTGTGCAGTGCAGACACGGTAGAAGTGAAATCTTTATAAAATTAAACTACGGGAGAATGAAACGAATGAGTTTGTTGTGTGTTGAAATATTGGTACGAGTTGATAAGCTCTTATAATCTTTCAAATAAAAGCAACTTTAAGCACACCATCTATACGTAATTTCGCTGAACAAAATATTTATTAATTTTTTATATTTAATTTTTTTTTCGCTATCTAAATGTTTAACTTTCTTTTTGTCATCTGTGTTGAAAATAAATAAATAAATTTTTATTTTAAGTAATCAGTATGTATTTTATTTTTATACCCGAGCGCACTTGTGCACAAGGGTATTATAACTTTGTTCACATAACGGTTGTTTGTAACAGGCAAAACGAATCGAGATAGATATAGACAAATGTATACATAAATGATCAGAATGAAAAGAGAAATCGATTAAGCGGTGACTGTCTGTCCGTCCGTCCGTCCGT
>NW_016160513.1:4405-41387 GCF_001687245.7 Rhagoletis zephyria | reverse complement strand
TTCTTCTTCTTCTTCTTATTTGGCGCTGTAACCGCCTTAGCGATTTTGGCCGAGTCCAAAACAGCACGCCAGTCATTTCTCTTCTGTGCTAACTGACGCCAATTGGAAATGCCAAGTGAAGCCAAGTCGTAGACTTGCATTCATTAACCTTTATGTCAACAGCAGAAAAATTATACGTACGCATACTCGGGTATGCACATACATTTTGTATGGGAAACGGCATTGTGTTGTGACGAAAATGTTAATATTTAACACATTTCTTTTAAACCGGATAAGCTTTTATTGTTATTTTCTAAAGAAATATGTTTGTTTTAAATATGTCAAGAAAGATTTGAGAAATATGTTATATTACTTTATAAACAATGAGTTTCTTAGAACACACTCTATGATCGTTAGTTTTGAATGTATACAAGAATGATAGAATACAAGATTGCGCCAATGAGAGAGGATTTTTGAGCGTAATTTTTGCGTGACGTCATCTTGGTGCAATTGCGAGAGAGAAATGCCAAAATGCATATAAAAATATGTAAACAATGCAGAAAACTGTGTTAATTTTAATATTAGATGGCCCAATTTTGCAGGAATTAATAAATATACAAAGATTGATTAATTAGGAACACTTAGCAATAATTTTGGACATGTAGCCCTTTAGGCAAGTACGATTTTTAGCACATGAAAAAATGGATGTATTAACAGTGTTTGCAATTTCATGTAGACCAAAAGGAAGGTGTGAAGCAATGTGAATTTTTGGACCCGCCACTGTAAAAAGCCATGCAGAGTGCATATTTAAATTTGTGGACGGTAGCCAACCACCATAAAATCCACAGCTGTTGACTCCATAGCTTTTATTTGATGACTTTTGTACCATTTCCGAGAGGACGCATGAGTGTGGCTTCTTTGAAAACAAATATTCTATGTAAGTAAAACATAATTTAAGCTGAACTTTTAAATGTATAATAATTTGGGCACTGTTTTGTATTAGGTACGTAACAGCGCGGTAAGATGCCGCTTGAATTAGCGCCTGGCGACTTTATCCACTGGTGCATTACCTCATACCAGCACTAAAAAGAATCAGGTACTAACAAAAATAAGTAGGTAGTGAAGTTCATGTGTCTATTTACTGTAGAAACTGCTTTTGTATGTATGCAATTGCCAGCAAACTAAACCAGCAACTGTCTACATTCACCATGGAAATATACCTACTACAATTCACCAAGGAAAGGCTAACATAGTTCCATGTACAAGCTCATAGCTCACACACATAGCACAAAGCTCGATTTGGTGTTTAATGCATCTCCTCGCCGGCAGAACTGCTTCCACTTTTTCGCCAGGTTTGCGTCCGTAGGAAACGAAGAAAAAACTTATATCGCATGCTTTCCTTTTGTTTTCACTATTACACTTTGCCACTGCACACTTAATTTTGTTTTGTAATGTCTCAATAATTGTTTAAAACCACGCAGAAATATTAACGCACAAATATTAAAATTGTTATTTGGTTTTTTCGTATGGCCACAATCAACAATTGTACCAGGATGACGTTCAAAGAGCGGATTAGCGGTACCGCGATTGGCGCAATCTCTATTTCTCTCGTTCGTAGAATGTAATACATAAAGGAGTGTTTAGGTACTTTTTCTTTTATGGGTTTTAAAACAGGGCTTTTGCAGGTAGACCCAAATAATCCTGGTGATGTTTCTTGTTACATCGGGTAGTTCAAAACTTGAATCAACATGAAGAACTTGTAGGCAAAAAAGAACTTAAGATCTAATATTTACTTGAATACATGTAGTGAAAACTTAGAGACTGAAGAGATATAATGTTTTTATAACCAAGTGTTACGCAACAAAATAAAATTTTTAAAAGTAAAAATGGCAAATGGTGAATGGCTCAATCCACGACAACTAAGTGTACTTGATCCTGAAGAACAACAAGGATACATTCGCCAGAGGTAAGAAAATTTAGGAGAGGAAAATAGTGACGACGAGCATTTCGTATCTCAATAGACTGTGGACGATAACGAAAATTATGTAACTCCTGTTGACTCCGATATAGAAGAAATCGAGCTAACAAAATACGACCCGGAAGAATTGATGATATATCGGAAAAACTACACTGCCAAAGAATGAAAAATTTTAGCTGCTCCACCATCACAAACTACCAGATACCCAACCCACAATATACTCAGGTCTGCAAATATGGACCAGTACGTGCCGAAGAATAATAAATCAGTTGTGGTCTTTTCAAAAATGCATTAGACAACCGAAGTAAAAGGTCTTAAGAAAAAGCCACTATTGATATTAGATTACAACCAAAGCAAATGTGGCGTTGATAACATATATAAATGCCTTGCAGAATATTCAACCATGCGGCCTTTGGTATTTTCTTATAATATTCTGGATGTATATGTCCTTACTCCGTACATAATTTACGTCGAGACCAGACCTGAAGACCTCTGAAATCCCATTAGGATGCTCCTTCATCAACTTAGTGAGCAACTGGCGAAACCTGAAATAGAAGTGAGAGCTACTAATAGTCGAATAACCAGAATATTCTCTACACACAAAGTCATTGAAGCAAAAAACGGCGGTCCTTTGATGATAATGGATGTTGGTATTTAGGAGGCAAGGAAGAACGTGACAGTGCAGGCAGAATAAAAACAAATGGTAATTGTTCTATATCCGTCCAACAAGGCAAACCTGCATATTGTGCAAATACCCGTCTGTGCAGAACATTCTACTAATATGCCGCAATGCAATATCTAGATGTAGTTAAAAAGTTAGTAGTTTCCAATTTATTCATATTTTCCCTGTTTTACAAGTATTGTCTTACTATAATATCATTATATTCTTGTATCATTTTAGGAATTTGATTCGGAATTATATTCTTGCATTATTTTAAGAATTTTATTCACAATAAAGTTTACTTTTCAAATGTATCAACATACATATTTGTATGCGATTTAATATACATACCCGGGTATGCAGCAGTTAACGTAAGGGTTAAAAGTCGAAAAATGGCCAAATCTCTAGTCCAGGTGGTCCAATCCCACCCAGACTTTGGAATATGACGTAGGACACTTTTGTTGAGGATATCATGAAATTTCAAGTTAATCGGATATATAGCTCCCAAGATATAGCAATTTGAAAACGCAAAACATACCCGGGTATGCTGCTGTTGACATAAAGGTTAAGAGCGAAAACTTTTTACCTATCTTAATATGCGCAAATTTCAACAAAACTTTATAGTGTTGTTCTCAAAGGTTTCACTTAAAATGACACATCTGGAGTGACTGATACAAACTCCTGAGCAAATGCCTGAGTAAATTTATTTCAACTTTATTCTAAAGTATTGGATGCGAATAATTGGACGGGTAAGCTAGTATTTTGAAAAACTAAAACCTTAGCGCAAATACTCTCTCAGGCCATAAATACATACAAAATACAAGGAAAACTTTGAGCGCTTTGAGCGACCTCTAAATATTTTTTGATTTCAAAATAAAAAAATAGGGGTGAACTTTTTTTGATATAGAACAATCCTAGGGGGTGAGAGGATAAAAATTCCGACTTTACTTTTTTTACATGTATTTTTAGACCACAAACTTAAGTAGTAGAAATTTCCTACTTCCCTTTTTACATATAAACTTATTGCGTTATGAGCCGCTTCTGTCCAGCTAACATACGCGTTGATCTTTCCCGGAAATTCAGGTAAATATTTGATAACGTCCAGTGACTCCTGGCAAATTATGTTATCATTAATGGTTTCTGGATTTTGTTACGGTTTCGAAATAAATTCGGGGAACGAAGACAATCCGATAGAAAATGAGTCAAACTTAGGGGCATCAGCTAACGTTCTGGTTCGATTGTGTCGATCCGTACCCCGTTTCGTCAATCACTGTATATTTTTTAATAATTATTGCACAAGTCTTCCATTGATAGCTTATCTACGCAGTCAAGGCATACATGCATTGGGCACAGTTAGGCGTAATCGGCTTCCTGGTTGTAAACTTCAAGAGAAAATGAAAAATCGTGGTGGAATGGGTGAATATGTCGGATCCTTTTTCGCGATCGAGATATCGACGGTATCTTGGAAAGATACGAAAGTTGTGAACACTAGCTGGTATAAAACCATATAAATCTAACGAGGGACCCACACCCGAACGCTCTCCTACTGTTAAAAGGTTTAATAAAAAAATCAAGTGTGTGGAAAAAATCCCATGCCCCAATGTTATACACGAATAGAACAAATATATGGGAGGTGTGGATCTTATGGATTCTTCTCTAGGTCGAAGTCATATCCGCATCAAGTCACGTAAATGGACAAATAGGTTGATATACCATATGCTTGATATGGCAATTATTAACTCTTGGATATTATACAAGCGACATTACTCCAATACGCCATGAACAACCAAGATATTGAGCCTCCACGAGTTCATTTGTGAAGTATCGCAAGTTCTTACGAAATCTGGAACCCAGTTACTAACTAGAGGGCGGAGAAATAACACCGAAATGGAGATTTCTGCAAAACGGGCACGTCCCAACAGTGCTGCATTACCGCCCCGTGATATATGGTTGGATAACGTCGGACATTTACCCAAATTTATAAAATATAAAACATTTGCTTTAAATATACTTCTCTAATGAACTCCTGGTGGTTCCTCCAGGGACCAACCCAAAAACTCAAACTATAATCAAAACGCATCAATTGCACAAAAAATCGTGGAACAAACACTGCTTAGAATCAAGGTTTAGATCGCAAATCCCATTTTCGATCAAATCGGAAATGACAGGCGTTTAAGGTTTAAGGTCCTATATCACTAATAGAATCTCCTTTGTTGAAATCGAGAATTCTAAATCATAAGGTGTATTCTAACTTAGCTTTCATGAGGCGCTATGCTAGAGATTTTAAAGATCCATATACTTGCAAATTGCTTTACAATTCCTTAGTGCGGTCTAAATTGGAATACGCGTCCATAATTTGGAATCCGATATATGCGTCTCATACCCTAAGAATTGAAAGAGTGCAGAGAAGTTTCCTTCGGTTTGTTCTGCAACCGCTTCATTTTAATGAGCCTATTCCGTCTTACGCTGCTCGGTGTATGCTTATTAACTTTAAGTCTCTTGCTAGTAGAAGATCCATCCATTCCCTAATGTTCATATATGATATTATCAGGGGCTCCATTGATTCTCCGGAACTTCTGGGGCTAATATGCTTGAATACACCTAATAGAACATTACGGTCTCATCTACCATTTCATGTTAAAGTTGCTAAATCTAAATATTATGATTTCACTCCCGTTATTAGGGCTCTAAATGAATATAAGGGCTATTCGCGATTCGGTGCATAAGAGCTGACAAATTTATGCAATTGCAGAAATATGCCATGGATTGTGAGCGACCTTTATTAAACTGTCATGGTAAAGCTTTTGCAAAACAATTTTTGTGCATCAGCTTTGGTTTTGTTTATGAATGCAATGCATAGCATTTTTATGCTATGGATTTTCGGTATTGCAAATTTGCCAAGCCATGACAAATGCAAATGCGTGTATTTTGTTTGTGTATTGCAAATAATTTGCAATACAAATTTGCAATGCAATGATGCTAGGCCATTTGCACCGGATCGCGAATAGCCCTATAATATCTTTAATAACTTGATCTTGATTTTGCGATGCCCAGATCATTGTTTGAGTCTAGGATCCTATCTCATTATTTGTAATCTTCCTTTTTTTAGTTTCTAATCTGTAGTATTAAGATAATTTTTGTATTCTAGTCTGTAAGGTTTTTGTAACCATAGACTTAAATAAATGAAATGAAATGAAATAAGAAAATGTAGGCAAAAAAATGTCAAAGTAAAGTCTGAGTTTCTTAAACACCCCAATGTGAACACTTGACAGTTGTTCATAAACTCAAAACTATAAACTCGAGAGAACGTAATATAAGTAATTTGACATTTGTTTGTTGACTGTTTCTTATTCACTTTTAGCCTGTTCCCGTACTCCAGAGTTTAGACAGAAACAGGCCTTAGTAGCCGTGGTGTAGAATACCAATCGTTTAGCCAAAAAAAAAACCTCATGTGTGCAGTGCAGACACGGTAGAAGTGAAATCTTTATAAAATTAAACTACGGGAGAATGAAACGAATGAGTTTGTTGTGTGTTGAAATATTGGTACGAAGTTGATAAGCTCTTATAATCTTTCGAATAAAAGCAACTTTAAGAACACCATCTATACGTAATTTCGCTGAACAAAATATTTATTTATTTTTTATATTTTTTTTTTTTTCGCTATCTAAATGTTTAACTTTCTTTTTGTCATCTGTGTTGAAAATAAATAAATAAATTTTTATTTTAAGTAATCAGTATGTATTTTATTTTTACTAGTACTTTTTGTCTGTTTTGTACTATAAAAGATCTATGATCTTATTGTACTAATGTTTTTTCTAAATAATTTTGGTTGATTTCTCATTTTTATGTATTTTGGTTAATAGGTTGCTCATATATTCAAATAATAATAAATAATTTGGGCCATACTGGAGTACATACTTACAAAATGCTCCTCTATAATGCAGTAGAGGCCCAACTCGTGGATCGAGTTTTAGCGATCGTAATCACTACACGATGTTTTTTAGGCTGAGTTGCGGAGAGGTAGATTCTATAGAGACTTACAATGTTGATTGGACCAAATTCTTCATATGCATTTTGGTTAACTTTGGGTACTCCTTGACCCATAGGGATACTATTCACATGCGTGCATGGAGTAGTCGCGTTTTTGCATTGTAACCCACTAGGCCAATTTGTTAGGTGCTCCTAATGTCATGTTAGTTGGACCGCAGGTAAATACTACAAAAATGTATTGCCTAGTCACGTGAATTTTGAGTATAAATGAATTTGCAACTGGCTAAAGTAGGTGGAAAGTAGGAGAAGCCGAAGTAATAAATTGATACGAAGCGAGGAGATAACAAAGTTATAAGTATCTTAAGATATAGCTGCTGCGTATCAGATCAGATGAACGATAACATGAAAAGACACACATTTAGCATGGACGCACGATCGAATACGAACTCACTCTATTGCCTTTTGTACTACACAAAGTCATTCAAGCGAAGGCGACCATCTCTGTGTGTTAGTCATGGGGAATAGTCATGCTAATGGCAGCGCAAGCTAGGTGAATGGGTTACCCCACTAACGATTTCTGTCGTGGCTGCATAGACGAGGAGGAGGTGGAGACTGTAGAACATTAGGTATGTTCAACATGCTTTCCGGGCTGTTTCGGTAATTATTCTATTACAAGTATTAAAAATGTGTCAACCCGTGCCAAAAGTGCCCAGAGCGTGTGGAACGCAAAAAAATACTTTTTTTGCACGGAATCAACAAATAAGTTCTAAAAAATGATTTTATGTGTATTTATCTTATATAGTTAATAAAATTTGCAAATACCTACATTTCTGAACCTTTAGTGTATTTTACAAAATTTGCTATCCTATGTAAACAAACAAAACTGTTCTCAAATTTACTTCTTGCACATTTCTGTCCGAAAAAAGTCCGGCCTGTTTCGGGCACGAAAAAGAAAATATTTACGATCCAAAAGTGGACGGTATTCGCTCTCTATTACACATTTTTCTAGCGTGAGGAACGCTTTCTGGGCTTTTTTGGGCATCCCGGGTACCCGCGGGCTCTTGTGGAGCAAAGCTGTTATCCCTGTCCCTGTCCCTGTCACGCTATGGCAACGTCAAGACTTGATATTTTTAATGAACATGCTTTTCGGTGTTTAGCTGATCTCGACCCTTTGGACGTCCACGACTTTCAACGATACGTTAGGGTTACGCATTTATGTACCGTTGGCATTATAACCGTTAAGAAAAACAATAATAATAATATGACACTGCTCTTTAATGTTTGAGAAGTCAGATATTTTGCGATAAATAATAATACAGAAGAATGTCGTAAAATTATCTTAAGAAAAAACAAAATCGTAATAAAATTCGTTTTCAAAGTTATCTTTTTCTTATGAATTTCTTTTTCATCTTTGGTATATGGCATATTACTCACCATTAGGTAAATTGATTTGACTACTGCCATTTTCCTTCTTTGCCATTTACTTGTCGGCCGCTGTGGTGTAGTGGTAAGCAGTGCGCGCTTCCACTCCGAAACGCTTGGGTTCAAGCCCTGGTCAAAGCAACATCGCAAAAAACACGAAAACCAGCTTCTCATAAAAATACAATCGCCGTTCGGAGTCGGCGTAAAACTGTAGGCTCCGCTTTGGCACTGCCGCCACAAGTCGGAGGAGAAGCTCGGCCAAACACTAACATATGTGTAAGCGCCAATCTATTATTATTATTATTATCAGAAAATTATTCTCCATCAGAAAACATAGTTCATTTCTAAAAAATCATCTTATTCTGTCGCTTTGGCTGTTTATTTAGAATTTCTAGAAAAGTTCTAGGTATGCAGTTTTATAGTCCACTAAAATTTAGTAGCTCAAGGTGCAAATTTCAAGCGCTAAGAAATCGCGTTAATTTTTAATGATTGGCAATGATCGGCAGAATTGCCTGGCACCGTCAGCAAAAAAAAATAAACATTAAATAAACAAAAAATATAAATAGCCAAAACTGGTAAAAATGTCACTTAACTTAAACAGCTGACCGTAAGTGCATATAACATGTTATAAATTTATTTATTTGAATCTACCACATTGTTTTGGAATGTAAAAAACTTTTTGCATCCGAGCACTCTCAACAGCAACTGATTTGATTTGCTTTGCCGAAATACCAGCGAAGCATCAGTCAATCGTCAATTATCGTAAGACGCACGAAGACGAGATAGTATACACGGTGGAGAGAATACAGAGGTGGCGCCGATGACGATACCGCTACTCGGCTCTCAGTGATTTTGACAAAATCAGCTGTTTTGGTGACGTCATAGTAGAGAAGACAGCAGTAGTGATGTGCTGAGTCAATACTTTTAAGTACCCAATACTCTCGATACTCGGTACCGAAACATTTAGGTTTCGAATAAAAGCGCACATAGGCCAAAAATATGGAAAAAACGCCTAACAAAACCCAAATGTAAGAGCCAATAGAGCTTTTTTACTGATTCAAATGAAAGATGTATATATGTCGGTTCGATGCCATAATACAGAGAAACCCTTACTTGTTTGAAGCATTTTTGTTCCAGCTGAATCGGACGATATCATTTTTGTAGGCCTGGGACAGATTCTGTAACCAGTTAACGACAATTTTCGAATCGGTATCGGTTTAGTCGACGTTTGATATCAAATATTTGTAAGTCAACAAGTGCGATATCGATCCGAAACTTGTCGCTAACTGGCTACAGAATCTCTCCCCTGAAAGGCTTCTTCATCCGTCAAAGTATTTTTCTTGAACCTTGGACCGACTAAGGTTAAAACTGATAAAATAATATTTTTCTGTGGCGATAAGTTCAAGTGTTTTAGCCGATATCATATAAATTAGTAATGAAAGTTTTTTCTAAACCTGAAATGCATATAATGGCGAGGGTTTAATGTAAATAATCGGTATCGGATACCGAAAAGGAAGTATAGGGTACCGAAATCTTTTTTAAGTATTGGGTACCGAGTATTGGGGACAATTCAGCACATCACTAGTCGCCCTCATTCTCGCCGCTCTCAGTTGTCAACTCTACTCTCACGAATTCTGCTGCAATCGGCGCCATCTTGTATTCTATCATTCTTGGATAGTATACATGTGTCGCTGCAAGCAGCATTTTGTAGCCCAATTACATGTGTTTGGAAAATCAAAAAATGCCCGCCTCTGCTTTATACGCATAAATTTAAACAAACATTTTTAGAGCAAATTTTAAACATTTTATGTGTAAACTGTAAAATTGTAAACATTACGTTTTTAGAATTCAACAAACAAATTTAAAATTTGTTCTATGCCACAAATATATGTAATTATAAGTAAACAAGCAGTGTTTAATTTAATTAACAGGGAGTGTAGACTTGCATTCATTAACCTTTATGTCAACAGCAGAAAAATTATACGTACGCATACTCGGGTATGCACATACATTTTGTATGGGAAACGGCATTGTGTTGTGACGAAAATGTTAATATTTAACACATTTCTTTTAAACCGGATAAGCTTTTATTGTTATTTTCTAAAGAAATATGTTTGTTTTAAATATGTCAAGAAAGATTTGAGAAATATGTTATATTACTTTATAAACAATGAGTTTCTTAGAACACGCTCTATGATCGTTAGTTTGGAATGTATACAAGAATGATAGAATACAAGATTACGCCAATGAGAGAGGATTTTTGAGCGTAATTTTTGCGTGACGTCATCTTGGTGCAATTGCGAGAGAGAAATGCCAAAATGCATATAAAAATATGTAAACAATGCAGAAAACTGTGTTAATTTAAATATTAGATTGCCCAATTTTGCAGGAATTAATAAATATACAAAGATTGATTAATTAGGAACACGTAGCAATAATTTTGGACATGTAGCCCTTTAGGCAAGTACGACTTTTAGCACAGGAAAAAATGGATGTATTAACAGTGTTTGCAATTTAATTGTATATAAAATTTTGAAAAATGGCCAAAAATCACAATTTTTACTTGCGTCCACAGTATTTTTGCGTAGAATTCCTTTCTGCGTAGGCGGCCTTCGGCCGCGCTTTAAGATTATAACCCTTACCAAATAGAATTCTCCTTTTGGTGTGCACCAACTGGGGCTACTGCCCCAGTGATGTAGCCCTGGAAAGGAGGTGATGTATATTATGGTTACTAGGTGTTTTATAAAAATGTCTTCTATATAAAAATGCGTGAAATGCATCAAAAGAAAGTGCGAAAAGTGCAAGTAAAGTAATACTTTAAAAAAATCGCCAGAATTGCTAAGTGGAGATAACGTTAAAAACAAAATATATAGTAAAATGCAAAAATAAAGTGGTCATATGATACATCAAACAAAACAAAATCAAATAAAAATTTCAGAAAATATATTTATGGACTATGTTAATAAGGCGTTTTTTCAAAAAATTCCATAAAAACAATGTTTTTTTGCGTATATTTTTATTAAGCCTCTTTTCTCCACAAATGTCTTATACAAATTCACAAAATATGTATATCAAACGAAAGATGTTTAAAATACCTCTCGAACGTGGAGCCTTATTTTTTATTTGGTTAATTTGTTTCGAAGATATTAACAGTTTTCGAAATCCGAAATTTCATCTTTAACCCTATATTTCTTCCACATTTTTATTTCTGCAATATATAAAATTTGTATATGTACTTTTAGACAAAAAAGAGGTATAAATGAACTAGGAACACTTTGGAAATGGATCGCAAGAACTCCAGACCATGACGATTTCATCAAAATTAATGACAAATTATACGAATTAATCTCAAACAATAACAAACAGTTTACAAAAAACTCAGAAGTTTTTAAAATTATCACAGTGCTGACTGAACACTACAAAATATTAAAGGCATATATGTAATACTTCTATATTGGCAGTACGTTGAAAGTACATCCGCCAACATTAGAGTGCAGATCTACAATGTTAGAACGAGAAAACCACCCACCAACGTACCCAGAATGATGTTTGAAAACAATAAAAAATCAGGAGCGGTGTAGTAACTGCCAATATTTACAAAATTAAATTTTAATTGCAAAAGCAAAAATTAAAAAATGGTGTGGAATTGTGTTGTTCGTAGAAGCAAAAAAGTAAAAAAACTGATATCGTATTGCATGCGTTAGTATGTGGTACTTAGGAATGTTAATCCCGGGATCGCGGGATCCCGCACTTTTTAAGGTTTCGAAAATCCCGGGATTCTTGGCAAGTAATTTGCACTGATGGCAATAATAGAAACTCCTTTCCTTGACCAGTATTGGCTATATTTCTTTTTTTTATTTAATAATTAATATTTTTTTATAAATGTCTAGCTCATTGTACATACACACCGCGCGATAGTAAATTTTAAACACAAATATCAATATATTCGCGAAACCATAGGCCAAATATAGAAAAATTACGTTTTTAGTTTTTCACTCTGACGTCAGTAATTCAAAAATGATTTTAAAAATTCAGAGAAATGTGCTTAGAGAAGAAGTATGGGTACAAAATTAATGAGAAACTCCTGTAGAATTTAAACATATTCAAGTTTCTAGTGCAGAAGGACTAATAAATATTGAAAATGTGATTTTAAAACTTTATCCTTGAAATTTCGCAATATTCGTTCGAATTTCGTTCTTCTAACTTTGTCAGCTTAAAAATTACCTATTCATTCTGGTGAATTTTTTAATAATTTTTGGAATTAATCATATCTTTCAAATTACAAAGTCCTTCAAAATAAATCCTGCGGTTAGAGAGAAAAAATAAAAACTCCTCTTTAAATGAAATAGTAGGTTTCAAACCATGGTACAATAGTTACAGGTATTGTCTTCTTAGAGAGTTTTGCTTCACATCGAAATTCGTGCTCCCTTATTTTCATTTTGACGCAGTTCAATGTTGATTCTTTAATTCTTATTTGACTTTGCTTTTTGTTTTCGCTCAATTTAGTTTTTATAATTTTTCAAAACAAAAGAAAAAACGTTTGAAATTAAGTGAGCCTACAAATTTTGAATTTATTTACAAGCAAATATTTTTTTTCCAGCTTTTGCAAAATTTAATAAGTTCCTGTAAGATGGTTTGTTAAAAAAAATACATAAACATATATGGTATATGGGGTATGGAAAAGGGATATTTCCAGCAGTAAACACTTAGTGTGGGCAACAATGATATTTTTTAAATAAGGCAGATCGGAATATGCGCTCTCTAGGAAGACAATACCTGTAATTATTGTACCATGGTTTCAAACCCCTTTATTTATTAATCATTTCATGGTAGGAGAGCTTCTCATACATAATCGAAGCAATTTTTTCGATTCAAGTTGTTGTAATGAATATTTAAATCCCGGGACTATTCCCGGGAGCACGGAATTATGGCAACGCCATCCCCAAAATCCCGGGATCGGAAAAAGCAGAAAAATTAATATTCCAAGTGGTACCGTTTAAAAATATATTGGGAAAAATGTGCAGACGCGAGTAAACTGTCTTCTAAGGCGTTGGTATGGCAGGCGCGTAACCTTACAGAATATCTCTTAAGAGTGGTTACGGTGATCATCTCAAGTGTAACTTTTACATCTCTTGCTTCTTATTCAAATCGGCCGGTTACCACAAAGCTTGCACCAATCACGTTCAGGGAAACATTTTTGGTTATTTTATTTATTTTTTATTTAAAACGCTCCTGGAGTGACTTGACAGTTGTTTTTTAGTAGTAGTTTACAAATATACATTTATACTAACACAATTCAATTCAATTAAACACATTGTGAAGATACGTTACTATCATTATAGAAGTATTACATATATGATTAAAGGTGTCACATTTGCTAGAAATATAAAAAAGAAACGAAATTATTTTGCATGAACCTCAAAACATGATATGTACAATAACTTTTGGAAAATGGGAATTTTAAACACAACGAACTAAAAAATATCACTTATTATCAACATGGAACTATGACAATTACGGATTTGATGGACATTTCAGAGTTTAAAATTATACAAAGGAATGACATAATTTTACTTTACATTAAATACCCAAAAATAGAATTAAATTGTAAGTTTTATGAACTAAGGGCTATAGCTCAACTAGATGATAAGCTTCTAATCGACAGAAATGTACAAATTGTAAAAGCAAATTTTATAATATTTATAATTGCAAAACTGAATTAACAAACACATATCGTAAATTAGTAAAAGAAAAGTCATGTTTGTCAGAAATTTTAAATAAAAACCAAGGAAAATGTAAAAAAATTAAGGAACGAATCAATAAAATTTAAATAAAAAAACAAGGGGCAATACTAATTTCTGGAAAAAATAATGCCGAAATCCGAACACTAGAAGGAACATATGTAATTACATTTGAAAATCAAACTGAGATAAATAATATCACCTATGAAAATACTGAGTCTAAAATTTGGAACTATTTGAAAAATAACTATGTAAATA
This sequence comes from Rhagoletis zephyria, assembly GCF_001687245.7. Classification (NCBI taxonomy): domain Eukaryota; kingdom Metazoa; phylum Arthropoda; class Insecta; order Diptera; family Tephritidae; genus Rhagoletis; species Rhagoletis zephyria. The sequence continues at coordinate 27,358 of NW_016160513.1, read as the reverse complement.
ACTTTGAAATATTGGAATATATAGAATCAAGTAACAAGGTGTTGAAACTAGAAAACATAAATATTTTAGGTGAAGAAAATAAAAGCTTTAAAACCAATTCATTCATTTGGTATATTATTATTACTTTATGCATAAGTTTTGCCATTTATGTTTGTACAAAATTGCAAAAACCACATAGAAATATGTACAAAACAAAACAAAAATTTAGAACTCCAGGAAAACGAATATAAAAATATTTTATTTCGAATAAAAACACCATGATACAAAAATTTGAAGGTAAAACTGCTGAGAGCCAGCCTGAACATTTTTGAAGTTTGCTAACATAACAAAAATGTTTTCAAATTTTCAACCTCACAAATACATTCTCACTTTCAGTCTAAAATAAAAGTAAATTTCAATATTTTGACCTATTTCTCTGCAAGACTGCTGAGCATCAAATAAGTGCACATTTTATCATTATCACTAATTACAAAAGTGCCTATTAAAATACTCATTTTTGTTCAGGCGATGGGATAAAACTGAGCACTTTCCGTCGATGTAATATTTTACCTCTTCTTACTAATTGAAAACTTTGATTAATGAAAAATATATCTGCTTTGCTCTAGAAACTACCAAACTACGTATTTTTGTTTTTATAAACTCATCAGTGCTAATCATATATGTAATACTCCTATATTGGCAGTAAGAGCTAGCAACGTCCGAAAACACTACAGTACAGATATATCAATAAACACGTACGAAAGAAAAGGAACACATACTTTTATAAATAAACATGTACACAACACATATACAAAAACGGCACTCAAGTACACAATACATTGACAAAAATGGTACTAGACTGTCTCGCTTTGATTTCGGAACGCTTACACATTGAGAAGTTAGCTTACTGCCAATATAGAAGTATTACATATTTGGTGCTAATGAATAAAGTTCAGCACTAATAATCAAACTACTCATTTTTGTCGTTATAAACTCCTCAGTACAGGAAAAAACAAATAAGTAGAAAATCAAAATGTTTACTTTTAAAAATGAATTGGTTTATTTAAAAAACGTGTATCAATACACAACTAAATCCATAAAAATTAGCTAGGAATTAGGTGTCTTTTAGGTGTTAATTAGGACCTCTGTTTAGAAATTTGATAAATTGGAATATTTAATGTTTTTCAATTCCAGAGATATGGCATCCCTCTTTTGTAAATTCTAAGACGTAAGCGAACTACAACTAACTTAAAGGAACGCGAGGACGGAGAGAATTTTGGCGTTTTTGATTTATCATATTTTTTTGAGAGAGACATCTCGGCTTTTTTCACACAATCAAGGTGGTTGCCAAAAAACGTGTAAAGAAAACTGTTGTGGAGATTCAATAAAAACTTAGTTAATTTTATATGCATTCATATTGGCTTGTTATTTATAATTTACAGTCCACGATTCGTTTTGCACGCCGAATTTGCGAAACATTTTGGTCCTACGAGCCGGATGCATATGAAATTTTCTGATTTTGTTGAATGCGCACATCACTATACACGTGTCGCAATTACTATCAAGTTTGCAAATCAATACGCAAATTGAGACATTTGCGTACATACACGGGTAAAAACCTGTGTGACGCACCAACGACTGTTCGCCTAAAAGTGTGTCCAGTATCCAGAATATTTTGTCAANGCATGTCTCGTAACAGTGGGATAGAAAATGGTTCAAGCCCAATAAACGCCAACAACTACACACAACAACAACACATCCAACATGAAATGCGTTTGCCACGCATTCAGATACCAGAATTTGACGGCAAATGTACGGACTGGATCCGTTTTCGCGACTTATTCGAGACACTTATACACAACAGACAAAACATTTACAATATTGAGAAGCTAGAATATTTGCAAACGAAGGTTCGAGGGGAAGCACTTTCGCTCATCAAACATTTAAAACCAGCCAATGCAAATTACGATATTGCCTGACAGCTAATTAAGAAAAAATACGATAAGTCCGACAAAGTAAAGAGAGCTTATTTTGAACTTTTATGCGATCAACATGCAATGAAGTCTGCGTCAACGGCAGAAGCTAAGCGACTATATAATACAACCAACGAAAGTATAAATGCGTTAAAAGTGCTTAATGAACCTGTTGAACATTGGGATTCAATTTTATTGTTCATGCTAGAGAAAAAGCTTGACGCCGAGACGCATGTTTTGTGGTATAGGGAAAAGAAATCAGAGGAAGAGCAATCGATTCAAGATTTCTTGAACTTTCTGGAGAAAAGAGTTTACGAGTTGGAAAACACCCAAAAAACTACAGCGGTCAATACCTTTCGGAGTGGCATCGGTGACAAGCGCAACCAAGCGCGCGCGTTTGCAATAATGGCTACATACATGTGTTCTTTGTTCAAAGCAGCATCAGCTTTATCAATGTAAGCAGTTCCTCGATATGGAAGTGAATGCGAGACGCAATCTGGTTCAGAGCAGCAACATCTGCTTTAACTGTCTGCAGCCAGACCACCGCGCATCAAACTGTAAGAGATCATCGTGTAGAAAATGTGGGGCGAAACACAACTCCCTGTTATATATAACATCAGCAGCAAGTGACGTTCAGCAGTCAGCAGTCAATACGAATGTAGAGCCATCTATTGTCAGTGCAAATAGCACACAGCAGAGTCAGCGGTCTATCACATTGCTGCCAACAGCGATTGTTATGGTGCGCGATAGATGCAACGAGTTGAAGCCATGTCGCGCTTTGCTGGACTCAGGGTCACAAGGCACGCTTATAACCGAATCTTGCGTACAGCGACTGCAGCTGAAACGAGGCTTTGATAGATCTATGTTATATGGGGTCGGTTCAGTCAATGGAGGTCACACTAGAGGAAGGGTCGAATTAAATATCGAGGCGACACAATATGACACCATTATTAGAACTGAGGCATTATGCTTGCTCAATTTAACTTACACTTTGCCTCCGTGCGATATAAGCCATCACAGTTGGACATTTTTCAATGAAGTTAATCTTGCAGATCCTTCATATTCGAAACCTGGTAAAATCGACATCATACTTGGAGCAGATGTCTTCACTAGCTGTTTACTGCCAGAGAAGTTGACTCATCCTAGCGGTTCACCGACCGCAGTCAACACAATTTTCGGTTGGGTTATAATGGGTAAAATAAAGGGAGCAGACGAACAAAACATTGTAACTGCACATACATGTGTGGATTTAAATCAGCAACTTCAACGCTTCTGGGAAGTTGAAGATCTACGAGAACCGACAAATTACCTGACGGATGAAGAGAAAAAAGCGGAATTACATTTTCAACAACATACTCAGCGCGATGTACAAGGCAGGTACGTTGTTAGGCTCCCGTTAAAAGAGGATGAGGTTAACCTAGGGGAATCACGGTCTGCTACGCTTAGACGACTTATTTCAGTGGAGCGTCGAATCGACAGTGATGTGCAACTCAAGGAAGAATATGGGAAATTTATGGACGAATATTTAGAGTTGGGGCATATGGAGATTAGCAGCACGGTAAACGTACACAGAAAGTACTTCATGCCACATCACGCAGTATTCAAACCAACAAGTGCCACAACAAAACTACGGGTAGTGTTCGACGCATCCTGCAAGAGTTCAAATGGATTGTCACTCAACGACAACTTGTTAATCGGTCCAACAATACAAAAGGATCTGTTCGAGATCATAACCAAATTCAGGAAATACAAGGTTGGATTTGCCGGCGATATCGAAAAAATGTACCGACAGGTATTGGTACATCCAGATGACCGGCCGTTGCAGCGTATATTGTGGGGACGTTCCACGGAGGAAGAACCTACTGCTTACGATCTTCGCACCGTAACATATGGCACGGCAGCTGCACCTTTCTTAGCGGTAAGGACACTGCAGCAAGTGGCATATGACTACTCTGATGAATATCCTGACGCAGCATCTGCAATATCGAACAATTTTATGTAGATGATTTCTTGGCATGTGCTCCCAATTCAGGAGGAGCAGTGAAGCTAAAGAACGACGTGTGTTCAGTTCTATCCGAGGCAGGATTCAAGCTACGTAAGTGGTCATCAAATTCGAGAAAGTTCTTGGGTACAATTGACATAGATGATTATGAAAAATCTCCTGATACAATCATCGACACCACAAGCGCCGTAAAAACACTTGGTTTGCTTTGGGAGACTTCAACAGATAACTTCAAGTACAACGTGGTGCTTGAAGATATCACGTTAACCGTGACAAAACGTAATGTACTATATTGCCAGAATATTCGACCCAATCGGATGGATTGCTCCGATCGTTATTAAAATGAAGATTTTTATGCAAAAATTATGGCTAAAGGGCGTAAGTTGGGATGAAGAGCTACCGCGTGAGCTATACAGCGAATGGTATGATTACAGGCAGAACATCAACAGAATTTCAAAACTACGTATACCAAGGTGGCTTGATTTCACTGACGACAGCATTGTTGAGCTACATGGGTTCTCGGACGCGTCCGAAGTAGCATTTGCAGCAGCGGTTTATGTGCGGATACAGCGGAGGGATGGCGAAGTGTTCACCCACTTAATTTCGGCTAAAACCAGGGTCGCCCCGGTAAAGCAAATCACGTTACCGCGGATTGAGTTGTGCGCTGCACACTTGTTGGTGAAGTTAATAATTAAGGTACGACAATCTTTAAGTTTCGAAGTAGTTGACGTGGTTGGTTGGACAGATTCGTCAATTGTTTTGGCGTGGTTGGCAGATCATCCTCGCCGCTGGAAAACCTTCATTGCAAATAGAACTTCCCAAATAATAGACGTCATACCAGCTGAGCAATGGCGTCACATACCGTCACAACACAATCCTGCAGACCTTGTTACAAGGGGAATTTGGCCTGCAGAGCTTGTAACTTGTAAATTATGGTGGCACGGTCCTGACGTGCTGATGCATAAATCAACGACGCATACCGAGAAGCCAGCTACGTCACCGAATGTCAGCATGGAAGAACGAAAGGTGGTTCAGTCACATCCAGCTATCATACAAAATTTTTACCTAGTTGAGAGATATTCAAAATACACGCATCTTTTACGCATCACTGCACTTTTGTTACGCTTCGTACATAACTGCAAAACTGGTAGCTCCAAGCAACCGAAAACAGCTACCGGGATTTCAACCAACGAACTGCAGCATGCGCATAACGTATTGGTGAGGAAAGAGCAAACAACATACTTTGCACAAGAGATACGGTTACTATTGAAAGGTAAGTCTCTACCTATGTCAAACAAACTGACGACTCTTGCACCTTTCATCGATAACGGTGGCCTACTTCGGGTTGGAGGCAGGATTGTAAACGCTAACAGCAACTACGACCAGAAGCATCCATTAATTATCCACAAAGACAGCCATTTGACCCGACTGATCGTGATGTATTCCCATCTAAAGCACCTACACGCTGGAAGTCGGCAACTTCGTTACTTGCTTGGACTAAAATACTGGATCCCAGGGGGTACATACACAATTAAACGATGTGTTTTTAAATGTACAACGTGTATGAGAGTACGTGGAATAGCTTACCAGCAACAGATGGGCAATCTTCCTCCACATCGACTAAACCCAGGTGCAGCCTTTCTCAATACGGGTGTAGATTACTGGGCCGTTACAGGTGCGCTCCTGGAAAGGACGAGGGTCTAAGCTATACAAATGTTGGATCGCGCTCTTTGTGTGCCTTGTGACTAAGGCTGTACATATCGAGCTTGTTACGGAACTGTCAACTGGGGCGTTTATCGCATCGCTTCGGCGGTTTGTCGCCAGGCGCGGAAAGCCCTTGCCCTTGTTTTCGGACAACGGCACAAATTTCGTGGGGGCCAATCAGCAGTTGCGCGAGTTCTTGTTTGCATCCACAACAAAAGAAGGCATTTCAAGGGAACTAGCGGATCAGCAGATACAATGGCACTTTTCACCACCCTCTAATCCACATTTTGGTGGGATATGGGAGGCTGGGGTAAAGTCAGTTAAGTACCACCTCAAACGAGTGTTAACAGAAGCAGCAATAACATACGAGGAAATGTCTACAGTACTTTGCCAAATTGAATCTTGCCTAAACTCTCGGCCACTGTGCATCAAATTCGAGGGAGACGTCGATCCATTAACTCCGGCCCATTTTTTGATATTACGTTCACCACACACAATACCCGACGAAAACTTGGTCAATTTAAAGGAGAATGCGCTCAACAGATGGCAATACCTTCAGCGACTGGTTCAAAAATTTTGGAAGAAGTGGTCTGTAGAGTGCATACACCAGTTGCAGCAACGACCAAAGTGGGCACAAAAACTTAAAAATATAGCCATTGATGACGTTGTGATCATAAAGGATGACAACCTTCCTCCATCAAGTTGGGCAATAGGAAGAATCGTTGAGACACATCCTGGATCTGATGGTCTCGTTCGAGTGGTTACTGTAAAGACAGCAAAAGGAACATTCAAACGACCAGTAGTGAAACTGTGTCCATTGTTTCTGGATAATTGAAAGCAGGTGCTTTCAAGAGGGGCCGGAATGTTTAGAAATTTGATAAATTGGAATATTTAATGTTTTTCAATCCCAGAGATATGGCATCCCTCTTTTGTAAATTCTAGGACGTAAGCGAACTACAACTAACTTAAAGGAACGCGAGGACGGAGAGAATTTTGGCGTTTTTGATTTATCATATTTTTTGAGAGAGACATCTCGGCTTTTTTCACACAATCAAGGTGGTTGCCAAAAAACGTGTAAAGAAAACTGTTGTGGAGATTCAATAAAAACTTAGTTAATTTTATATGCATTCATATTGGCTTGTTATTTATAATTTAGAGTCCACGATTCGTTTTGCACGCCGAATTTGCGAAACAACCTCCAAAATTAATTTGGGTGCTAAATTAGATTTAGTGGCGTTGAAGAACACCTAAAAGACACCCAGTTCCTGCATATATGTATTTCGAAAATTTAAAACAAAAATTTAAAGGGTGGTCAGTAGAGTGGCCTTTTTGTTGTATGAAAAATTTGGAATGTATGAATCCAAAAGTTTTCGCACAGAATAATGTGAGGTTGGGGATATAAATAAATACGTAATTAGTTTAAAAGCCTTCAGGTGATTCCTAGATTCCGGGGTTGAGCTTTTTCGACCAAAAATGTCGAAATTACACCAATTTCTTTTATTTTGCATTTCTTTTTTTAAAGTATATATAAGAAAAATTCTACATTATGCTTTATTTAAAATGATATTAAATATTATTATTATTCGATATTAAATGATATATTGATATAAATGATGATTTCATATTTTTCTCAGCTTTAATATTGTCGTGTACCATGATTTTTCAATCAATGTCAGACTTTTTTAACTTTAAAAAGATAAATGTATTCAGTTTTCAATAAAAAACAGTTCAGAAATAAAAAATTGCGTTTCATGGTTGTAAAAGCTGAAAATTTAAAATAATAATTTCAATTTCAACATATTTCCTATTAAAAAATCAAAATCATCAACCCGGAACCACTCGGAATTTCCGAATCCAGAAAAAACAAATTTCATATTTATTTTCCTTGCCAACCTCCGCCGCTCTAGTGTTCAGCTAGGTTAACAGCGCTAAGTTAGCTGAAAAACACATTTTTGCGAATTTCTCGGAAACCAATGGAACACCTAAATTAATTTTGGAGGCCCTAATTAACACCCAAAAGACACCTAATTCCTAGCAAATTTTTATTGATTTTTGGCGACTTGGGTCAGCTAGGTTTACGGACGTACAAAACTCTTATAGTTACGGTGACCATAAATATATTTTGAAAATGCAGGACAATTTTTCAAAAAATTTACCTACATATAATTGCGTAGTATAAAAATAACAAAAATATACTACATATATACATTCCTCGTCATTTGAATAGCGCACCCTTTTTTTGATTTTCTACCATACAAAGTATGCTTGACAAAATTTTTATATGGAAGAAAATGTGCAGCACAGTCAACAAAAAAAATGTCGCCGCTATGTTTATTTTTTTTTAATTTTCAAAAATTTTTTAAATGGGATGTAGACGTAGAATATGGTATATTTTTATGAAAAGTTAATGAATATTAAACAAACAAAAGGAAAACTGTACCTACTAAGTATTAAAAGGATGCGCTATTCAAATAACGAAGAGTGTATATTTCTTAATTATTAATCCAATTTTAAACCTTAAACATAAATCACGTTTGCTTCATTGGTATTAATCTTTTAGTAATGAATATTTACAAAATTATAATAAGGCATATTACATATTACTTTACACGAAATATGAACCTCTGTAAAGTAAATTTTTTTGGCAAACTTTGGCTCGTTGAACACGAAAAAAATACCCATGGTTTCAAAGAAGTGTTTTCGAGATTTGTTCGAAAAACGTATTTTTAGTACTTTTTCAGTTATTCCTCAATATCTCATGAAACGACCAACAGTTTGAAAGGTATTGATGGGCTCTTTGAAAAAAACTATATTTTTTGTGCAGATTGCGCTCAGTAACATCAACATTTTTCATCAGATTTTCATTTACTGTAAAAAGAAAATGATTCAAATTTCAATTTTTCGATTTTGGTTGTTGTTGTTGTTGTTGTTGTAGCGGCTACTAAGCCCCGTTCGGGGCGGTTCATCCATCAACGTTGTCGTCTATTTCAGCTAAGGGGAGGCCCAGGAAGTGTGCTACTTCCAGAGGGGCTGTCCATAGGGACAGGCGCGTTAGCTGAGTGGGATCTTCAGGGCATGTGAAGAGGTGCCGGGTGGCGACTCTCCACATGCCGGGCATTGGTTGGGCACATCCTCGTTGATTCTGCTCAGGTAGCTATTGAGCCTGCTGCAATAGCCAGAGCGAAGTTGGGCTATTGTAGTGCGGGTCTCCTGAGGCAGACAAATTTCTGTCCCGTCCACGTCTGGTGGTTGTGTGCCTAGAACGGCATTCACAGGGCGGGAGTCTACATAACTTGAGACTGATTCCCTGTGAATGCGGTTCAGGGCCTGCCGGTAGGTTGACGGGTCCAGAGGTTGTTTAATATACCTCTGGACTTCGTCTGTCAGTTCGTAAAGATGCCTCCTGACGTGCCGTGGCGAGGGCTCTTCCGCGAGCAGTTGCCCGCTGGGATGGCCACGTCTGTGGCTTCCAGCGATGAACTGCTTGCAGAGCATTATGTTATGCTCCTTTACTGGGAGCATCTGGGCCTCGTCGTGAAGGTGGTGTTGAGGCGTCATCAGGAGGCATCCTGTCGCAGTTCATAATTCCGTGTTTTGGCAGGTCTGCAGCTTCATCCACTGCGTCCTGCTAGTCCCGGCGACCATACGGGCGCTGCGTAGTTCAGAACCGGCCGGCCAATTACCTTGTATGTTGCCAACAACGTTTCTTTATCTTTGCCCCAAGTGCTGCCGGCCAGCGACTTGAGGACATTGTTGCGGCTCTGTACTTTGTTGACAATTGCGGTTGTATGCGCCGAGAAGGAGAGCAGACTGTCGAAGGTGACTCCGAGGATTTTCGGGTTATTCACCGTCGGTATTGTTACGTCATCGACGTGAATACCCAGTGGCAGTCTGACGTCCTTCGTCCAGGTAGTGAAAAGGGTTGCCGAGGATTTCGTAGGAGATAGGGCAAGGCTCCTTGCAGTGAAGAAGCGAGAAAGTTCGGAGAGGTAACCTTTTACTTTTGAGCACAAGTCATCAATTCTATTCCCAGACGCCATGATGGAACAATCGTCAGCATACGAGACTATATTAACACCCTCTGGTGGCTGAGGAAGCTTTGATATGTAATATTTAAACAGTAGCGGGGACAGGACACCACCCTGTGGTACCCCCTGTTTAATTTTACGTGGCTTGCTGGTTTTGTCTCTGAAGCTTACTGACGAGTGTCGACCACTCAGGTAATTCGTCGACCACCGTTTGAGTCCCTGTGGTAGTGAGGAGGCCTCTATATCTTCTAGTAGCGTTGAATGACTGACAGTGTCGAACGCCTTGGACAGGTCCAACGCTACTAGAATAGTTCTCTCACAGGGGCGGTTTCGGTTTAGGCCACGAGTTATCTGAGTGTTTATGGCGTTAAGTGCTGTTGTTGTACTATGCACTTTACGGAACCCATGTTGATGCTTCGATGCGGTCAGGTGGTTCATGAAGTACGGAGCAGCAGGGCCTCGAGTGTCTTCGCTACCGGGGAAAGGTGAGTTATCGGGCGATAAGACTCTCCTTTGTTAGCTGGTTTCCCCGGTTTGAGCAGTGGGACCACTCTTCCCATTTTCCAGATGTCTGGAATGACGAGAATGGCCATTGACAGGTTCAGGACCTCCGTTAGGTACGCTACTCCCGCAGGACCAAAATTTTTTAGCATCAACATGCATATACCGTCGGGTCCAATGGCTTTGGAGGCTTTCGCCTTCCCGATGGCTACCCTTACCTCACCGCTGGTGAAAACAAGAGGCGCACTAGGTTTTGGCATTTTGTGCAACCTTCTGGTCACTCGACGTTTGGCTTTATCCACCGGAGGATGCAGAATGAACTGCCGGCTAAAATAGCTCGCGCATCTCTCCGGGTCCGACGAAGCGTGGTCACCAAAGTCTATCTCGACTCTGTCGTCGCGCTTCGTCGGGTTGGACAACGACCTCACGGTTGACCAAAGCTTACTCACACCAGAGGCGAAGTTGCAGGTCTTCAGATGCTCTTCCCATTTCTTCCGCTTATGTACGTTCACAAGTTGCCGAATCTCCGAATTGAGATCCCTAATACGGGGATTTCCGTGATCGGCCTGACGAAGGTTGTCGCGCTCATCAGCTAGAGCAGCCGCTTCGGCAGGAAAGTTCGGACGTGGATCCTTAATACATCCTGCTGGGATGAAGCGAGCTGCAGCAGCGGTGACAGATGGTCTGATGCTAGGGCAGCGTAGGTCGCCATGATACGCTGTTTATCAGACCAGCGCTGACAATTGTTAGATCTGGCGAGCTGCAGCAGCTGCCCATAATCCTGGTGGGTGCGTCGTCGTTCATTGTGCAGAATGTCGAATCGTCGATCTGCTCAGCCATATGTATTCCCCTACGTTCATTTGACAGGCTTAAGTGCCAAAGATCGTGGTGCGCGTTAAAGTCACCAACTACCATACGGTTTTCACCTCTGAGTAGCGCACCTATTTCTGGGTGATATCCTGCCGGGCAGCTGGTGACAGGGGGTATGTATACGTTAAATATTTCGAGCTCAACATCGCCTGACGGGATAGCAATATCCTGAGATTCTAGGATGGTATCCCTGCGGTCGATGTCTGCTTCAAAAAGACGATAGTGCACGTTGCGGTGCGTGATGAACGCTAACCCTCCACCATTATCTCGCTCGCGGTCTCGACGGTGCACGTTGTATCCGGCGCAATTCAACAGGGTTGATTCGCCGTGCAAAGACAGTTATCTCCTCGATCTTGCTCTGGAGTCCGTTGCAGTTGAATTGTAGCACCTTTGTGTGCCTTGGGAGACCGATTGTGATATGTGGTGTTAAAGAGTTGTGTTGCCTGCCGGCCCCCTGCTGTACGTGCTGCACAAGGGGGTGCTGCCTTGTGGTGGTGGTAGGCGGCGTCGCGGGGGAGGGATGCGACAATCGTCCAATCTCGCGTGTTGCGAAGTCCTGAACACGCCCTAAAGTGGCACCATCCGAGGCAAGAGTTGCACTTGACTGATGTCACGTTACGGTATATTCTGGACCGACAAANTGGTGTTAAAGAGTTGTGTTGCCTGCCGGCCCCCTGCTGTACGTGCTGCACAAGGGGGTGCTGCCTTGTGGTGGTGGTAGGCGGCGTCGCGGGGGAGGGATGCGACAATCGTCCAATCTCGCGTGTTGCGAAGTCCTGAACACGCCCTAAAGTGGCACCATCCGAGGCAAGAGTTGCACTTGACTGATGTCACGTTACGGTATATTCTGGACCGACAAACAGAGCAGATTATCGGAGGGAATAGGAGTTGCCGGCGGCGGTGTGTGGGTGCTATTGTGTTTGTTTGTGTGTCTATTGTTGTGTTGTGTTGGGGTGTGGGTGTGTTGATTGTGTGCTGCCCAGGCGGGTGGTGGTTTGCCGTGGAGGCGGTCCGGTTCGCACAGTATGGGGTTACGAACGATGTGGTCCATTGCCGGTGCTTACGTAGGCCCGAGCAGTTATGGAGTTGACTCCACACGTCACAGGTATTGCACCTGACCGAGGTGGAGTTTGTATGCAGTCGTGTCTGGCATACGCAGCAGGTGTATATTTCTGGCCCTGGGTTTGACTCTATGCCAGCCCTGAGCAGAAGGATACGGAGAAGATGTAGCCCTAGAATCGAGCAACGTTTGATGGATTTCGCCGACCTAAAAGGGTTAGATCGCCGAAACAACAACCCTTGGTCGGGTAAAACCCGAGTCATTTCGGTACGTAGAACCGGCTGTCATGGAAACTGTCAGCTAAAATAGCTCGCGCATCGCTCCGGGTCTGACGAAGCGTGGTTGCCAAAAGATATTTCAACTCCGACGTCACGCTTTGTCGTATTGGACAATGACCTCACGGTAGACCAAAGCCTGCTCACACCAGAGGCGATGGTGCAGGTCTTCAAATGCTCTTCTCACTAGCTGCCGAATCTCCGCGTTGAGTTTTTATGTCCAAAAATGATGATTGCCAGTGTTGCCAGAACATATCTGGGCGACCGGCTAGATTGGACAAAAAAACGGCTAAAAACGGCTAAAATGTTTCAACTAGAATTAAATTTTTTTTTAAGTACATAAATTACAATTAGAAAGACTAATTTTTTTTTTGGTTAATAAAGATTGTACGTAGCTAAGCTGTACACCACTTTATTTTTGTTTAACAAAGGAAACTGTCGTTATACGTAGCTCAGCTTTACATCAGAAGTCATGTTTGTATTACTTAAATATAAAAACAGACATAAATTACAAACTCATGGCGTTATCTTTTCTATTAAACAATTATGCCTTCTTATAAAAATATTGGAACATTTTCAGTAGGTTGCTTTTTATCCCGAAAAATGGCCATATTAGCAGAAAGTATGGAACTTTTTCTTAGTCGGAGGGCAATATTTTGAGAAATGAACACGTAAAGCTGTGATGGACTGAGGAAACAGGGCAAAATTATTTCGAGAAAAGAAAATGCCATGATACAAACACAGAAGGTAGTTTAATTTATTGACATTCGTTGTTGTTGCCGACCACTTCACTTTTAACAAGTTTATGACATTTAACTAAAATCAAGCCACCAGAAAAATTAAAAAAAATCGAAGTTAGTGAAATTGGATGAAAATATTAAAAGTGTTGCGCGTTTCCAAACCGCCAGAATTCGGTACACCTGAGCAAACGTTCGAAAATAAAGTTTAAAGCTTTTCCGAGGATAGGGTACGTAGTACGATCTAATGCAGTTTGATGACAAATTGCTGACGCAAAATATTTTTAAACCTCTAAAAGATGTACCGTTATCCGTGGAACAGAAGAAGGTCGAGTTAAAATGATGTCCTGCAACTTGTAACAGTACCAATTTTCGGATTCTCGGAATTTTCTGATAAAGATGTGGTGCTGCTAAAAAATATATATATACAAAAATATAAGCACGAAACTATGTATTTGTGACAAGAATCATCCACATAAAATGAAAACCACTGCAGTTTCGTTTTATAAAATTTAAAAAGTATGTTAGCACCATGTATTGTCGTGCTCTTTTATTTTCTAGGTCTAGGGAATAACACTTCAGACCAGGGACCGTAACGGTTATAACTTTTATTATAAAAATCCCTTTTTAATCGTTATTAACTGAGTTTTATTTCTTGCTCAAAACATTATTTATTTCGAGTTTTATTTTTTGCTATGAAAATAATCGTTACGTTTTAAGTTTTATTTTTTGCTCGGAAAATATTGGTTACGTTTTAAATTTTATTTTTTGANACTTTTATTATAAAAATCCCTTTTTAATCGTTATTAACTGAGTTTTATTTCTTGCTCAAAACATTATTTATTTCGAGTTTTATTTTTTGCTATGAAAATAATCGTTACGTTTTAAGTTTTATTTTTTGCTCGGAAAATATTGGTTACGTTTTAAATTTTATTTTTTGATCGGAAAATAATAGTTACGTTTTGAGTTTTATTTTTTGCTCGGAAAATATTGGTTACGTTTTAAATTTTATTTTTTGATCGGAAAATAATAGTTACGTTTTGAGTTTTATTTTTTGCTCGGAAAATAATCGTTATTTCTTGAGTTTAATTTTTTGCTCAGAAAATAAAACTTAATTTTTGTGTATGCGTATGCGCAACGTGAATAGACCGGGGGCGGCTGCATTGAACTTTTAACGCCACTGTGGTGTGGGTAATGAAAATACAGAGAGCAAGATACAAGGGCAGAAACAAACACAAGGGCAACGACAAAACCACAGACACTCAACCTATATTGAATGATAAATATGAAGAACAGGACAAAGTTAAAGATAAATAAAAAGACAAGGATAAAGATAATGATGAAGATCAAGATGAAGATGAAGATGAATATGGTGATGAAGATGAAGATAAAGATGTTCAGCCCTTGTCTTTGTTTCTGCCCTTGTATCTTGCTCTCCGTATTTTCATTACCCCCTCCGCAGTGGCGTTAAAAGTTCAAAGCAGCCGCCCCCTGTCTATTCACGCATGCGCATACGCATACCTAAAAATTAAGTTTTATTTTCTGAGCAAAAAATTTAACTCAAGAAATAAAGATTATTTTCCGGGCAAGAAATAAAACTTAAAACGTAACGATTATTTTCCGAGAAAAAAATAAAACTCAAACCGTAACGATTATTTTCCGACCAAAAAATAAAACTTAAAACGTAACGATTATTTTTCGAGCAAAAAATAAAACTTAAAATGTAACGATTACTTTCCCAGCAAATAATAAAACCCAAAACGTAACGATTATTTTCCGATCAAAAAATAAAGCTTAAATCGTAACTATTATTTTCTGAGTAAGAAATAAAACTCGAAAAATAATGATTAAACTTGATTTTTATAAGTAAAAATTAAAAAATAAAATCATTGCCGCTGAAGGTATTCCGAGTAGTAAGAAATATATTGGTGTACTCCTTATGCACGCAGCATTTCACTTTCAGTGTGAGTTTTTGAGTAGAAAATTTCAAAAGAAATCGTTATTTGCGGTCCCTGCTTCAAACCTAAATTTAAGACATTCATAACAGAAATTTTATGAAGAAAATCCATGCAACGTCCTCCCAAATATAAACAGGGACGCAAAATTGAAGCAAGTAACATAGTCCGACATGAAAATATTCTCAGAGATAAGACCATTTCTAAAGCTAAGTGTACACGGTAGAGAAAAAACGCGAGATTTAGACAAAAAGCTCGCTAAAGACGTGTAAACACTCAATAGAGCTTTACGAGAGACGCACCTACAAAGTCTATGTGAGAGTTAATTAGCGAGACTTTTTCGCCGTGTACACAGTCCAACGAAGCTAGATCGAAAGCTACGACAACTCTACGCTCTATTTAGCAAGCTAAATAGACTTTTTGCTCTACGGAGATGTATAGTAAAGTCTTGACAATGAACTTCATTACAAAATGGTTAAATATTGAAATGGCTACGACATTAAATCGTTTATTCGATACAAGCACACAATTTTTGGTGCAATTAGAACGTAGCCAAATAATGAACCGGGAATCATCCTCTTATTTTCATTGGTATTTAAATGGCTTTTCCAATAGCCTCCGTCCTTGCAAAGAGGCATAATTATTGGTTAAAACATAAGGGGTATTCACAAATTGAGCAGGTGGTGAGCACTTGCTCAACTTGGTGAATACCTACATACATATATATAGCAGTTCGGCTGGAACTGCTCAGAGAAACTCCTTTCAAGGGAATTTTAAATATTAAAGGGGTCCAAAAGTACACATAGTACCGAAGAGAGAGGTTGCCATGTTTAATTTTTAGGTACATTTGTCCACTTTTAGGTACAATTTTTTTCGGCAAATAAATACAATTTGAAAATTTAATTCTTGTCCATATTGCGAAAATGTATTTTATGACGTCAGAAAATAGGGGTTTGCTGTCAAATTGACGAAGGGTTAGCGCTCCGCTGATGGCGCCAACTATATTTTCTACATCGTGGCTCTGATATAAATACATATATATNTAAAACTTAAAACGTAACGATTATTTTCCGAGAAAAAAATAAAACTCAAACCGTAACGATTATTTTCCGACCAAAAAATAAAACTTAAAACGTAACGATTATTTTTCGAGCAAAAAATAAAACTTAAAATGTAACGATTACTTTCCCAGCAAATAATAAAACCCAAAACGTAACGATTATTTTCCGATCAAAAAATAAAGCTTAAATCGTAACTATTATTTTCTGAGTAAGAAATAAAACTCGAAAAATAATGATTAAACTTGATTTTTATAAGTAAAAATTAAAAAATAAAATCATTGCCGCTGAAGGTATTCCGAGTAGTAAGAAATATATTGGTGTACTCCTTATGCACGCAGCATTTCACTTTCAGTGTGAGTTTTTGAGTAGAAAATTTCAAAAGAAATCGTTATTTGCGGTCCCTGCTTCAAACCTAAATTTAAGACATTCATAACAGAAATTTTATGAAGAAAATCCATGCAACGTCCTCCCAAATATAAACAGGGACGCAAAATTGAAGCAAGTAACATAGTCCGACATGAAAATATTCTCAGAGATAAGACCATTTCTAAAGCTAAGTGTACACGGTAGAGAAAAAACGCGAGATTTAGACAAAAAGCTCGCTAAAGACGTGTAAACACTCAATAGAGCTTTACGAGAGACGCACCTACAAAGTCTATGTGAGAGTTAATTAGCGAGACTTTTTCGCCGTGTACACAGTCCAACGAAGCTAGATCGAAAGCTACGACAACTCTACGCTCTATTTAGCAAGCTAAATAGACTTTTTGCTCTACGGAGATGTATAGTAAAGTCTTGACAATGAACTTCATTACAAAATGGTTAAATATTGAAATGGCTACGACATTAAATCGTTTATTCGATACAAGCACACAATTTTTGGTGCAATTAGAACGTAGCCAAATAATGAACCGGGAATCATCCTCTTATTTTCATTGGTATTTAAATGGCTTTTCCAATAGCCTCCGTCCTTGCAAAGAGGCATAATTATTGGTTAAAACATAAGGGGTATTCACAAATTGAGCAGGTGGTGAGCACTTGCTCAACTTGGTGAATACCTACATACATATATATAGCAGTTCGGCTGGAACTGCTCAGAGAAACTCCTTTCAAGGGAATTTTAAATATTAAAGGGGTCCAAAAGTACACATAGTACCGAAGAGAGAGGTTGCCATGTTTAATTTTTAGGTACATTTGTCCACTTTTAGGTACAATTTTTTTCGGCAAATAAATACAATTTGAAAATTTAATTCTTGTCCATATTGCGAAAATGTATTTTATGACGTCAGAAAATAGGGGTTTGCTGTCAAATTGACGAAGGGTTAGCGCTCCGCTGATGGCGCCAACTATATTTTCTACATCGTGGCTCTGATATAAATACATATATATATACAACAAGCGTTGACAACAATTAGAGATAGAAAACTAACTCTAGGCGAGAGGTAACTATTGTCTACCGTGTACACAGCTTGTAGAGTACGTGACAGAGCTGTGTAAGTGTGAAATCATTTTCAATTTTAAGTCAAAAATTGNCGTAACGATTATTTTTCGAGCAAAAAATAAAACTTAAAATGTAACGATTACTTTCCCAGCAAATAATAAAACCCAAAACGTAACGATTATTTTCCGATCAAAAAATAAAGCTTAAATCGTAACTATTATTTTCTGAGTAAGAAATAAAACTCGAAAAATAATGATTAAACTTGATTTTTATAAGTAAAAATTAAAAAATAAAATCATTGCCGCTGAAGGTATTCCGAGTAGTAAGAAATATATTGGTGTACTCCTTATGCACGCAGCATTTCACTTTCAGTGTGAGTTTTTGAGTAGAAAATTTCAAAAGAAATCGTTATTTGCGGTCCCTGCTTCAAACCTAAATTTAAGACATTCATAACAGAAATTTTATGAAGAAAATCCATGCAACGTCCTCCCAAATATAAACAGGGACGCAAAATTGAAGCAAGTAACATAGTCCGACATGAAAATATTCTCAGAGATAAGACCATTTCTAAAGCTAAGTGTACACGGTAGAGAAAAAACGCGAGATTTAGACAAAAAGCTCGCTAAAGACGTGTAAACACTCAATAGAGCTTTACGAGAGACGCACCTACAAAGTCTATGTGAGAGTTAATTAGCGAGACTTTTTCGCCGTGTACACAGTCCAACGAAGCTAGATCGAAAGCTACGACAACTCTACGCTCTATTTAGCAAGCTAAATAGACTTTTTGCTCTACGGAGATGTATAGTAAAGTCTTGACAATGAACTTCATTACAAAATGGTTAAATATTGAAATGGCTACGACATTAAATCGTTTATTCGATACAAGCACACAATTTTTGGTGCAATTAGAACGTAGCCAAATAATGAACCGGGAATCATCCTCTTATTTTCATTGGTATTTAAATGGCTTTTCCAATAGCCTCCGTCCTTGCAAAGAGGCATAATTATTGGTTAAAACATAAGGGGTATTCACAAATTGAGCAGGTGGTGAGCACTTGCTCAACTTGGTGAATACCTACATACATATATATAGCAGTTTGGCTGGAACTGCTCGGAGAAACTCCTTTCAAGGGAATTTTAAATATTAAAGGGGTCCAAAAGTACACATAGTACCGAAGAGAGAGGTTGCCATGTTTAATTTTTAGGTACATTTGTCCACTTTTAGGTACAATTTTTTTCGGCAAATAAATACAATTTGAAAATTTAATTCTTGTCCATATTGCGAAAATGTATTTTATGACGTCAGAAAATAGGGGTTTGCTGTCAAATTGACGAAGGGTTAGCGCTCCGCTGATGGCGCCAACTATATTTTCTACATCGTGGCTCTGATATAAATACATATATATATACAACAAGCGTTGACAACAATTAGAGATAGAAAACTAACTCTAGGCGAGAGGTAACTATTGTCTACCGTGTACACAGCTTGTAGAGTACGTGACAGAGCTGTGTAAGTGTGAAATCATTTTNAATTTTCCATTCTCTCAAAGCAGTTATGAATTCACACATCAACATATTCATAGCAAGATTGAAAAAACCAATGCCCAATCAAAAAAAGGTTTAACACTGAATGAGTATTGAAAAGGCTGCAATCTTTTATGTGTGTGCATTCTTTAATTCAGTACCAATTATTAGTTCAAAGACACCCTCGTAAACAACATTTTGATAAAAACGAAGATTTTAGACAATTGCTCAATTGTAAATATTCGAACCGGCGTTACCCAATTTAAGTTTTTTGGTAGAGGGGATTTTATATCATAAGATTGGGATTATATATAAAACAGTTGTATTAACATTTACGTTTCAAATATAATTCATATCTTATATTGAAAATGTTTAAAATTTACATTAAATTAGATCACTACTTCGCATAAGCTTTACATTAAGGATAATAAAATTTTACTGAAAATATTTTAAAAATCTTAGTGTCTTTAATAAAAAAAAACAGCTCATCATAAAAATTGTATCGCCGTTCGGCGTCGGCATAAGACTGAAGGTGCCTCCCATTTGTGTGACAGCAAAGGCGCACGCTACAAATCGGAGGAGAAGCTCGGCCAAAACTTAGCAAAAGTGTCAAGGCCAAAATATGATTATTATAAATAAATTTAGTTTCAAACAGGTCTTCAAACACCTCAAAAGTATTCCTAATATAATTTAGTTGGGAACCCGCATGAGTCCGAAATTACAATTTTTTACCAGAATTTCCAGATTTTACCGGAAATCGTACTTGGTTTTCTGGCAACTGAGAGAGAGAGTAAGTAAGGTAATCTCTTTGTCAGTTTTAGTCCGACGATTTTTGGTGGTAAATTCTGGTAAATGTGTCAAAAGATCCGATGTAGTGGGTTTGACAACCTAATTGTAAACAAAGGAGAAGTGCACTCTGCTAATGCATGTTGAAAAGTAAATAATTCCTTGCTTGAGTGGATGCTAATGAGTTTTGGTTAAATTACAAAACGCTTAAAAAGGTATTAGCCGTTATTTTACGTTTAAAAAGTTTAAGACTTTAACAAATTACCACCCGATACTCTATATGCGTTTGACCATTGAACTAAATCGTTGCTTATTTGGGTAAGATTAAAATATATTTTACTATTCAATATTGGAGTTGGTGTGAAACAAAAATTAATAATTTATTGTTATGTATGCAAATGAGAACTACAATTCTGAGCTTATTGAGCATCTCTTAGTCAAAAACAAAGGCAATTTTGCTTGATCAAGTTTCGAATCTAAGAAGAAAATGTTTTTAACAAACAAAAGGTTAATAATAAAATTTGAAGGATTTAAGATATTGCGTATGGTAGCATGAAACGTCACAATCTTCTTAATTGTCAGGCTGTTGATATGGCTACGAAAAAGTGACAATGGAAACACATAGCTGAAGATTTCATACTTACAGTGGGATAAACTTCAAACCTCTAATATAAATTAGTTAAATTTAGTTATTATATTTTTTTTATCAATTTTAAGTTTTCGTTTGGAACAATTTTCATGAACTTATCTTTGGAAAATTACCGTACATCCGATATCTATTAAAATATTGACATCCTCACTTTTTGGAAAAAGAAGTTCAAGATACAAGTTTATGTGCAAAAAATAAATTAAACAATAAAAGTCTCCTTATATTTATGGAACTTATAATAGAAAAATGTTTATTTCATAACCCAGTCAAGATTTCATTCAAAAGTTTTGAAAAAAATCACTTTTCTCTTTTGTGAAAATTTGGGACTATCTTATGCGAGTATTGTCGACAAAATGTTAGTCTATGAATGATTAAAATTTAACGAATAAATGGTTAATCGCGATTAATGATTAACATTAATTAAGCGATCGCTGTGGTTAGAAGTGCGTACTACCACTCCGCAGCGTGAGGGTTCCAGCCCAGTTCCGACCATCATAAAAAAAGGAAAAAGTTTTTTGTAATAGTGAAAACTGTAGGTCCCTCCCCTTTGTGCGACAACATCAAGGCGCATGCCACAATCGGACGAGTAGCTCGGCCAAACACTAACATATGTCGATGGTCCTTTGCATAACGGCACAATTCAAAATTTCAGGTTTTTGAGTTATATAGTGGACTAGGTTTATAAATAACCATATTCTTCTGAGGCAAGTCGACATAGGCTTTGTTGTTACCAATCCGGCAGAGGCAAAGTTTTGCCATTCGGAATAAAACCGAAGTAGCCTATCCTTACTACTGTACAGTGGCAAATATCTAACATTAATCGTGAATATTGGCATAAGTCAAAAACTGTACCGATTTGATTAATTAATAAATGAAAACTAATAAAATTTGCAAAAGACTAGTTGAGCCCAATTTTCGAATTTTTATTTGTTTGTATTAAATTTTTTAGTGCAAAGTGCAGAAATTGCGCCAATTTTGAAGAAGACCGATTCTCCTGTTCCAGCTAATAAAAGTTTCATAATAAAAACTAGTTAAAAACAATTGTAGGTGTTTAAGCCTGCAGCTTAAGTTTTAGGATACAAACTTCACCGAGAGATGTCGCTGCCAACCACTCGCTAACAGGTCTCGTTACTTTATCTCCCTTTTGGCACGAGTCCTGTTAGTCGATCCCGTTGTCAAATTCCACCGTCTGTGGACTCTATAAATGCGCAATTGAGTATAGCCTCCTTCTATTCTATTTTGTGATCGACAGCCAGCGACATCTCAGGTGAGTACACTCATGTTTTGTACATATCTGTGTTCGTATGGAAAAGTAGCTTATGTCGAAAGGCCGGCTTCAGTATAATGCGGCATTCCCTTTATTTTTTAAACGACAAGGAATTTTTTGATGAGACTTAAAAAGAATATTGACTTGGTAGTATCGGAACTATTTCTTGCACGTTTATTTGCTAAAAGTTGTTTAACGGCTTAGCGCCCGTAAGTCATTCGCAATCGTATGCTGCGAATGCCGATTTATACTAAAGCCAGCCTTTCGACATAAGCTACTTTTCCATACGAACACAGATATATTTATTCAATAAAATTAAATTGTGTATAATACCCGAAAACCTGACATATCTTATATCTTTGGAGACTAGGGCGTTAGTTTAAAAGATTATCTTAAAGAATAGGCTCCCCCAATGGTCCCCGTTGCCGGAATCACGAGGATTCCCGGCCCCTAAATTACCCCGCTCGAACATGGTCCTTCGAGCCGGATCTTTAAGATAATCTTTTTTTTTGTTCATTAATTTTGCGATTTTTTAAAAATAATAATTATACTTATCTCAATAAAAATATTCTTAACAAAAATTAACAACTCTCGTCAAGTCCCATTGGTAAAGTTTTTATTAGCACACACCATTGTGAATGAGCCCGCATGAAAGAAGCAGCATTTGACATTTCATGCAGCCGGTCATTTGCAAAACACAAATAAAACCAACTAGTGCCAGCAAAGGAGGATAAAAACTAAAAACTCAACAAAAAAGGTAAAAAAAAAAGGAACTTGTTCCGGCAATCTTCGAGTGAGGTAAGTCCCCTTTTCAGTGCCTATTGCCAAAAGGGTGCACTCGCGGAATAAATAAAGGTGAGTGAAAACTAATAGGGAATCTCCACGAGACAACCTTCACAGGCAATTAGTGGAAAGGCCTTTGTTACACTAGGCAATTGCTGCTTTGGGCTGAAAGTTGCCTGTAAAAGGCGCCTCATGAAAATTCCCTATAACCTAAAATTGGTAAAGATGGCGCTGGAAAAAGCGTTGTCCAAACGTGGTCTGGACCACATACTCGCTGAGTAGCGGAACTCAGCTAGTAAGCGGTAAAATCCCGCTAGTCGACTGCAACGGCCAACGAAATATATATATATATATATATATA